>NW_026652286.1:45059473-45087693 GCF_009828535.3 Hylobates moloch
GAGTATCTGGGACTACAGGCGCCCGCCACAATGCCTGGCTAATTTTTTTTTGTATATTTAGTAGAGATGGGGTTTCACCATGTTAGCCAGGATGGTCTCGATCTCCTGACCTCGTGATCCGCCTGCCTCGGCCTCCCAAAGTGCTGGGATTACAGGCTTGAGCCACCGTGCCCGGCCTTTTTTTGGGAGACAGAGTCTCACTCTGTCACCCAGGCTGGAGGGGAGTGGTGCATTCACAGCTAACTGCAGCCTTGAACTCCTGGGCTCAAGCAATCCTCTTGCCTTAGCCTCCTGAGTAGCTGGGACTACAGGCAAGTACCACCACACCCAGCTAATGTTTGTATTTTTTTGTAGAGATGGAGTCTCGCTATACTGACCAGGCTAGTCTTGAACTACTGGCCTCAAGTGATCCTTCCACCTCGGCCTCCCAAAGTGCTAGGATTATAGGCATGAAGAAAATCTATTAATATTTTTATTCCCTGTTTTGCTTTAATATGCCCTATTGCAATCATACTGTTCTATTATTTATAGCTCTCAAGACACCTTCCATGATATCAGTAGGCCACTGTGAAGAACTATTAGGGTTTCTTATCATATATCCTTCAGTTTTCTAGCTTCATTGCCACATTCTTAAGAAATTATCTGATGTCATTGTGGTTTTGATTTGCATTTCTCTGATGGCCAGTGATGGTGAGCATTTTTTCATGTGTTTTTTGGCTGCATAAATGTCTTCTTTTGAGAAGTGTCTGTTCATGTCCTTCGCCTACTTTTTGGTGGGGTTGTTTGTTTTTTTCTTGTAAATTTGTTTGAGTTCATTGTAGATTCTGGATATTAGCCCTTTGTCAGATGAGTAGGTTGCAAAAATTTTCTCCCATTTTGTAGGTTGCCTGTTCACTCTGATGGTAGTTTCTTTTGCTGTGCAAAAGCTCTTTAGTTTAATTAGATCCCATTTGTCAATTTTGGCTTTTGTTGCCATTGCTTTTAGTGTTTTAGACATGAAGTCCTTGCCCATGCCTATGTCCTGAATGGTAGAATGGCGATCATTAAAAAGTCAGGAAACAACAGCTGCTGGAGAGGATGTGGAGAAATAGGAACACTTTTACACTGTTGGTGGGACTGTAAACTAGTTCAACCATTGTGGAAGTCAGTGTGGCGATTCCTCAGGGATCTAGAACTAGAAATACCATTTGACCCAGCCATCCCATTACTGGGTATATACCCAAAGGACTATAAATCATGCTGCTATAAAGACACATGCCCACGTACGTTTATTGCGGCACTATTCACAATAGCAAAGACTTGGAACCAACCCAAATGTCCAACAACGATAGACTGGATTAAGAAAATGTGGCACATATACACCATGGAATACTATGCAGCCATAAAAAATGATGAGTTCATGTCCTTTGTAGGGACATGGATGAAACTGGAAACCATCATTCTCAGTAAACTATCGCAAGGACAAAAAACCAAACACCGCATGTTCTCACTCATAGGTGGGAATTCACAGGAAGGGAAATCACACCAGGACTTTTGTGGGGTGGGGAGGGGGAGGACACAATAGATATACCTAATCTAAAGACGATAGTTTAAAGTATAATAATAATAATAATAAAAATGACAGTCATATTGGCAAAAAAAAGAAAAAAAAAAGAAATTATCTGATGTCAATCATCACTGACAATTCAACAGCTTGATTTCATATTCAGACTCTAAACCATGCACTTCAATACTAAGTTCTTAATTACCTCGGATTCTCTGCTATTGTTTGAAGGGTATTTGGTCATAACCCTAACCAGACTGCAAGCTCTGAGGTCACTGACTTCTGGGTCCTTCAACACAAAGGACAACTCCTGAGCGTAAAAGACAATAAATACTTCCAAATTGCCCTCAAAAAAGAAATCAAATTCTTTTTTTTTTTTTTTTGAGCCGAAGTCTCACTCTGTCGCCCAGGCTGGAGTGCAGTGGCATGATCTCAGCTCAATGCAACCTCTGCCTCGCAGGTTCAAGCAATCCTCCTGCCTCAGCCTCCCAAGTAGCTGGGATTACAGGTGCCCGCCACCACGCCTGGCTAATTTTTGTATTTTTAGTAGAGACAGGGTTTCACCATGTTGGCCAGGCTGGTCGTGAACTCCTGATCTCAGGTGATCCGCCTGCCTTGGCCTCCCAAAGTGCTGGGACTACAGGCGTGAGCCACTGCACCTGGCCAAAAGAAACCAAATTCTAAACAAACATACACTTTTAAGATACCAGTAGGTCACTAAGGACACCATCTGTATTCCATTCTCAACCACCTTCATTACAATTCGTATGTGGGATATTAACTAGCCACGTCTAAATCTTTTGTTTATATTTAAAAATACAAACACACATACATATTTCTAAAATAAGTATTGTGCTAAAAAGAAGCTCTTTTCCTTACAATACATTAGAAAGTTTTCCCCCAGTCTCACAAAAACTCCATCTTTCCATATTTAGAATTTATTTCAGAAGTATCAATGAAGATTGCAGAACATATACGATCTTGTTTCATCACCGTCACAATAATGTGTTTCATCATAGGTCACTCAGCAATTTGTGTTCCATTGTCACCTGCTGTCTTTTTCAATTGGGGGTATAATTAATTATATAAAATATAATCTTGGCTTATATAAGACATGAAAATGATCTATTTTATATAGATTACAATCTATTTTAGATTATTCAATGTTATAAAACATTAAAATTTTGATAATTTTGAAATTATATGCAAAAACATAGCAGAGGAAAGAAGTAATTCTTTTAAAAACTAGAGTGTTACATTATCTATATGTGACATAGCTTTAAGTAAAACCATTTCTAAAGAAAATAGGCAAAAACTACTAAGTTACCTGTAATCATTCCGATCATCAGCTTTTACTCCAGGCCAATCTCTCTTCAGGTATTGACTAGCCAACTTCTGGATACCCTGTTAAAAAATACATATTTTTTCTAAAATAAGTATTATGCCACAAAGGAAGCTCTTTTCCTTAAAATACATGACTTAGAAAATCTCATTTTTCCAAACGTAAATTTAATTCAGAAGTGAAAAAAAACAATGATAGGCTGCACGTGGTGGCTCATACCTATAATCCCAGCACTTTGGGAGGCCAAGGCAGACAGATCACTTGAGGTCAGGAGTTTGAGACCAGCTTGGCCAACATGGTGAAAATCTATCTCTACCAAAAATATAAAAATTAGCCGGGTGTGGTAGCATGCGCCTGTAGTCCCAGCTACCTGGGAGGCTGAGGCAGGAGAATCACTTGAATCCAGGAGGCAGAGGCTGCAATGAGGCGAGACTGGGCCTCAGCACTCCAGCCTGGGTGATAGAGTGAGGCTCTGCCAAAAAAAAAAAAAAAAAAAAAACCCAATTAACCAACCAACCAACCAAACAAACAAAAAACAGTGATAAATGGTAGAACACTACAACCTTTTTTCATTATTGTCCAGTCCTCTCTTGTCTCCATTTTTAGGAAAAGGGTGAGTATAAGGATAAGAAAGTCG
This sequence comes from Hylobates moloch, assembly GCF_009828535.3. NCBI lineage: Eukaryota > Metazoa > Chordata > Mammalia > Primates > Hylobatidae > Hylobates > Hylobates moloch. Next base: position 45,062,996 of record NW_026652286.1, read on the forward strand.
AAACTTCATTGATATGCCTTTCACTTTTAACTATTTGACTAGCCATAAAAACAAACCACCTCTGGCATGTCACAGGGAACACAGCTTACTAAATCTCAGCAGCCAAACTCTCATATACCAGGAAAGAGAAAAACAAATTCAATTTGAAGTAGACAGATATATACTGGCATGTAAAATTAATGAACAAATTTTGGTGCTGTTCCATATTATTAATTCTCAAGACAGATTTTAAGGGTCTTTCTTTTTAAATGATACCGTGGCACAAGTCACTTCAAACAACAAAATAAACTGTTTTACAAAGAAATTTGCCCACTTACTATTATCTACACAACACAAATCTGGATAAAACAGAATGTTTATCTATAATAGGTATCAGGGAGAGGTACAGGGATTTGAATTGAGAAGACCATTTTGTTAAGAATTGATTTTCTGCTCATTCCAATTATACAATGTATTATGTTTGGTTTTTTGCTTGTTTGTTTTCGTTTGTTTGTTTGTTTGAGACAAGGCCTCATTCCAATACCCAGGCTGGAGTGCAGTGGCGCGATCATGGCTCAACGCAGCCTCAACTTCTTGGGCTCAAACAATCCTCCCAACTCAGCCTCCAAAGTAGCTGGAACTACAGGCATGTGCCACTGAGCCCAGCTAATTTTTTGTATTTTTAGTAGACACAGTGTTTCACCATGTTGCCCATGGCTCAACTTCTGGGCTCAAGCAAGCCACCTCCCTTGTCCTCCCAAAGTGCTGGGATTACAAGTATGAGTCACCAAATCCGGCCAATGTATTACTTTTGGATAGGAATATATGTGGTCCCCTAACACTATAACAGGGCCTAATGTAATGGTTATAGAAATCATTAACATTGAGATACTTATTTCTATACACATAACTAAAAAGAACACAATGCTGAAATGAAGAACAATCACATCTATTAATCAACTACCTGCTTTAGGCAAAAATTACTCAAGTAAAATCAACACTACACTCTACATGGTACCTTTCTATTAAGGTCTGTTGTCAAATTAGCTTGAATCTCAAGTTCCTCCCAAACTTGGCAACAATTTGGTTTCACTATTTCTAAGTATTGTGTATTCTGAGAACTTGTATACAACTACACATCCGTAATAGTTCCACTTAATATATCTTGTACTTTGGAAGCTCCAAATACTAAGTCTTCCGTGAATATGTATGGTAGTTTTTCACCTCTGCACCTTGTTCATACTGCTCCCGTTGCATGAAAATATCTTCTAACCACTCCTATTCCTACTTGCTAAATTCTTACCCTTCCCTTTTAATCTGATACTTAAATTTCCTAACGTAAACAATCACAAATATATATAGGAAAATGTGAAAAGTGTCATTGCCTAGGTACTTATTTTCATTTCATTAAAGTATAATAGCTTTTTCTTTCTACATTTATTAGCTATAATTCTATAAAGAATTATCCCTCATGAACTATTTGGTTATATTGAGATACAGTTCTTGGAGGAAAGACAGGATAAATATTTGAATGTCCAATATTTGGGTCCAAAGATGAACAATGAATTTTTAAAGTAACATTATGAACTCATGTATTTTAAATAATAGATGCATTCCAATTAATTAAAGTTGCTTTCTTCTGATGCTCAAATGGTCACATCTGTGGTCTGTCAGAGCCCCTCCAAGTTGGCTCCCATATCATGATCCCAAATAGACTTTGAACGTGTCTTTGTTGTTGCTGTTATTGTTGTTTTACAGTTCCTGGCCCAGACTTGCAATAAGCTAGTTCTCCAAGGAATCCTGATTGCTTTCAGAGAGAAACCGGAGACCACAATCTAGGCAAGTTCTCATTCTTTGGGTCTTACTATTTGTGTCTTTTTCTAAAAGGCCTTTTCTAATCACTGTATGCAAAGTATCTTCGCCTCTGGCCCTCTCACATAACTCTATTTATGCATAATCATCATACATTGTTACTGTCTGGTTTAAATATTTGTCTGTTCACTCTATAAGCTCCATCAGGTACAGATCTTGTCTTTTTTTTTTTTTTTTTTAATCATTATATCCCCAGCTATAGCAGATCACCTAGAATTTAGCTGATACTGATAAGATCCACTGATTGCATGGATAAATGCCACCTACATTATTCTGTTTCTAATGTATAGTGCCCATCTCCATTTATGTTTTTGCCATTCTGTGTTAGAAGTCTTTGAATAAAAACTTCTCTGGTTCCTAATTTTCATGTACTCAAATTTTTTAATAACTGCATCAGATTTCTGAGATTATGATTACGACCAGGTGGCTTTAATATAATAAATTCCTTGGTAAAATTACAGTCAAATTTGACCATCTTCACTATTTTAAGAGAAATGTGTGTGGGTATTCCAAAGCAGCTTTTAAAAATAATAGAAGTTTACTCCATACCTAGAAAGCACTACACATTAATTTTTATGAGGGTTCAATTAAGTCAAGATCTCAGAATTCAAATAACTCATTATCTGTAGAGAAGAATAACAAGTATACAACATAATATTCCAGGCAACACATGGGTTACTGCCAAACAAGTGGCAAAATGTGATATAAGTACCCAAATGAGGAAAAGATCATCTGGTATTTTCTCAAATCACATCTAAATGACATGATAGTGACTTTTTCAGTTTAATCACCGTTAAAGTGTTTACAGAACACATCACACAGAACATAGAATATGAGATGAGCCTCAGTTCATGAGCAGGATTAAGACAGAAGGCAGAATGACAGCGCTCTAAATTTATGCAGGAACAAATAAACTTAAGCACTTTCACACGTTTATTTCTCCTAACTCTATGTTAGGCTTTGTTATCACCACAGAGAAATTGGACATTAAAAGCATAAACACTTTACTTCAAATCATACAGTTCATAACTAGTTAGGTGTGAACTAGAATCCAAAGTTACTATGTCTTTGTAAAAGAAATCATTTTAGAGTGGACTTTATCTATTTTTTTAAATTATGAAATTAGTTAACTTTGTGCATTATAAATTACAATAGCAATTTCTAGAGCTCTAAACCACAAAGCTAAACTGTATTAAACTGAATGAGCCCTTCAGAGATGAGATGAGGGATTCATGAAATAGACAAACAATGAGATCTTTAGATGAAAGACTTTATTCAAGTTAGTTCACAGAGGCAGGAATCATGACTTCTGTGTACTCCATGCAGCTGTTCAAGATCTAATCTGCATGGATGCTCAGACATACTCTGGGGCTATTATAGTAAAGGTCCTAAATAATACTGCACGTTTCTGAAAGCATTCTATGCTTAAATTAACTAGTTTCCTCTATACATTATATTTGAAGCTACATTTGATGAATAAAAGGTTTACTTACATAGAAAACAAAATCCAGCCTAATTAATTTGCTAAGGAAAATAAGCCTATGTCTTGCAATTTTTTAAAGGGTTTTAAAAAAAGTTTTTTTCAAATCATTCTCCAAGCCCACAGCACTACTATCTAAAATTGGTCCACTAAACATAATATTTATTTATATTTACCTGAGCATCACTGATGCATAATGCTGATTTGATTTGCAATTCAGTTCACTCTAGAGCAGTGGCTTCCATAAAGATGTACTATCAATATACTCTTTGAAACATGCAATAACATCCGATTCCAACTTTTAAAAAGCCATCAGTGTCTGATGTTAGGCTTGCTTTGTTTTACCTCTCAATAACACTTGCTGTATTGCTTTAACAAGTGAAGAAACACAAAGAGAGCCACTGTTGAGTAGACACTAGGAAATGGAATCATGGCTTAACCTTTGGCCAATTTATCACAGCAAGCTGAGTAGAAGAGTGCTCTATGGCTCTGGCACAGGTAATTCTGTATCCATTTCATCCCTCAGCCTATAGAGAAACTAGTATTTAAATTTTACTAATGGTTTGCCATTAGATGGCTCTTTAAAATTTTTGGAAACCATATTCTTTATATACTATACCATTTTGTCATGAAATTCCTGGTGTTACGCAAATGATCTTTTAACAATGAACAAGTTCACTGCATAAGTTGGATATTTCTTAAACTAATGCAAATTACGCAATTATTACCTTTACTATATTCTTAAATCACTTTAAAAGTAATACAGAACTTCACTCCCATCCTAAAGGAAAGTTTTAAAATATTCTTCATTGTTCTGTGTGGTATACGATTATGTAAGATTAAAAAAAAAAAGTATATTATTTTAAATTACATAATAAATTGTCTTTACTTTTCCATAATTTCATGACGAAATGAAATATTAATCTCATATAATAATATGTTATATATATTAAACACTAAAGGTATTTTTTAGCCTTTTCCCATTTATAAAAATAAAGATTAATTTTATTTAAATTAAGTATATATAAGACATAAGATCTATTGACATTTTATTTACATTGAGACAGGGCCTTGCTCTGTTACCCAGGCTGGAAGGCAGTGGCATGATCATAGCTCACTGAAGTCTTGAACTCCTGGGCTCAAGTGATCCTCCTGCCTCTCAGCCTCCAGAGTAGCTGGGACTACAGGTGCATGCCACTGTGCCCAGCTAAGTTTTAAAATTTTTTGTAGAGATGGGGTCTCACTATGTTGCCCAGGTTGATCTGAACTCCTGGCCTCAAGTAATGCTCCCACCTCTGCCTCCCAAAGTGCTGGGATTAAAGGTGCAGGCCACTGTGTCTGGCCTATCTACTGACATTATAAATGACCTATCCTATTTGATTTAAAGACCAAACATAGAATAAAAAAAAAAACAACAGGCACACATATGTTCACTGCAGCACCATTAGCAATAGCAAATACATGGAATCAACCTAAATGGCCATCAATGGTAAAGTGGATATAGAAAATTTGGTATATATACACCATTCCATGGAATACTATGCAGCCATAAAAAAGAATGAGATCATGTCCTTTGCAGGGGCATGGATGGCGCTGGAGGCTATTAACCTTAGCAAACTAATACAGGAACAGAAAGCTAAATAATATATGTTCTCACTTATAAATTGGAGCTAAATGATGAGAACACATGAACACATAGAGGACAACAACAGACACTGGGGCCTTTTGGAGGATGGAAGCTAGAAGGAAGGAGAGGATCAGGAAAAATAATTAATGGGTACTAGGCTTAATACCTGGGTGACAAAATAATCTGTACAACAAACCCCTGTGACATGAGTTTACCTATGTAACAAACCTGTACATGTACCCCGAACATTCATGACAGAATTCTAAAAAAAACTAGATGCAGAAGAATACTTCCTTAACCTAATAACGGATATATACAAAAAACTGGCTGAGCGTGGTGGCTCACACCTGTAATCCCAACACTTTGGGAGGTGGAGTCATGAGGATCACTTGAGTCCAGGCAACACAAGGAGACCCCCATCTCTGTAAATAATAAAAAAAGTTTCTTGGTGGTGCACACCTGTGGCCCTAGCTACTTTTGTGTATGGCAGGAGAGGGAGAGGAGAATGAGATGGGAGGATTACTTGAGCCCAGGATGTCAAAACTGCAGTGAGCCATGATTGCACCACTGCACTCCAGTCTGGGCAACAGAGTGATACTGTGTCTCAACAAAGAAAAAAAGCAAAAAATAAAAACCAAAACTAAACAACACACATAAAACTAAAGTTAACACCATACTTTTAATGGCGAGTGAATGCTTTTCCCTTAAGATAGAGATAAGGCAAAGATTTTCTCTGTTACACTTCTTTTCAACATTGTACTGGAAGCCCTACTTAGTACAATAAGGCAAGAAAAAGAAATAAAAGGCATACAGATGGGAAAGGAAGAAATAAAGCTATCTTTATTCATAGATGACATGACTGTCTATGTAAGAAACCCTGAAGAATCTACAAAAAAAACCTCATGGAACTAATAACTGAGTTTAGCAAAGTTGCACGATACAATGTCAATATTTCAAAATTAACTGCTCTCCTACATACAGGCAATGAACAACTGGAATTTGAAATTTTATTAAATGAAGTACTTAGGTATAAATCCCACAAAATATTTGCAGAATCTATATGTGGAAAAGTCCATAATACTAATGAAAGAAAGAAAAGAATAAAAGAATCTAAATGGATGGAGAGACATTCCATGTTAATGACTTGAGACTTCATATTGTTAAGATCTCATTTGTTCCCAATATGATCTATACATTCAAGGCAATCTCAATCAATAGTTCAGAAAGATAAAGGTATTAGAATAGCCAAAACTCAGAAAAATAAGAACAAAATCAGAGCATTCTCATTACCTGACTTCAAGGTATACCTTGAAGGCTGCAAGAATCAAGATAGCATGATGTTGGCAAAAGAATGGACAGATAGATCAGTGGAACAAAAGAGAGATCCCAGAAATAGACCCATACAAATATAGTAAACTGATTTTTCACAAAGAGGCAATGACAATTCAATGGAGATAGGATAGTCTCAATCAACAAGTGATGCTAGAACAACTGAATGACCATAAACAACAACAACAACAAAAACCCTTGACACATACCTCACAAGTTACACAAAAATTAGCTCACAATGATTCATACACCTCAATATAAAGCATAAGACTATGAAACATTTAGAAGAACAGAGAAGAAAATCTCCCTGATCTTTAGTGAAAAGTTTTAACATATAACACCAGAACCAAGACACATGAAAGAAAAATGATAAATTGGACCTTATCAGAATTAAACTCTTTCTTCTGGGAAAGACACTATAAAGAGAATAAAAAGACAAGCTGCAAATTAGGAAAAAATACTTGCAAATCATATATCTGATAAAGGAAGTCCAAATATATAAAGAATTCCTAAAATTCAACAGTAAGAAAAAAATCAACACATTTTTTAAATGGGCAAAGGATCTGAAAAGATACTTCATCAAAGAAGATATAAGAATGGCAAACAAGCATATGAAAAGAAGTTCAGCACCACTTGTCATTACGGAAATGCAAACTAAAATAATGTGGTACCACTACACACCTATTAGAATGCTAAATCCAAAAAATTAACAGCAAGAAACGCTAGTGAGGAGGCAGAGTTACAGAGTACTCCTTCAACGCTGGTGGGAATGCAAAACAGTATGGCCACTTTGAAAGACAGTTTTGAAATTTCTTATGAACAGAGACTTCCACAATCATGTTCTAGGTATTTGGCCAACTGATTTGAAAACTTAGGTTCACACAAAAACGTGAGCACAAATGCTTCTGGCAGTTTTATTGATAAGCTTGGCAACAAAGATGTCCTTCAGTAGGTGAATGGATAAACAAACTGTGGTACATAATTATAATGGAATAGTATTTAGCAATTAAAAGAAACAAACTATTAATTCACATAACTTGGATGAATCTTAAAATGCATTTTGTTAAGTCAAAGAAGCCAAATTAAAAAGGTTACACACTGTATTATTCCATTCATATGACATTCTGGGAAAGACCAATTGATAGAGAAAACAGATCAGTGATTTTGAGGCGTTTGGGGAGAAGGAAGTGTTTGCTAGGGGAAGAATTTTAAGGGTGGTGAACTAATATACATGGTATTGTAGTAGTGGATCTGCAACACTATACATTTGTCAAAACCCAAAGAACTTTGACAATACCCACAGAACATTGATAAGAGACAAAGAATGACTTTTAATATACGTAAATTAAAAAAAATCTACCACTGGTTGGGGGAACCCAAGATAGAATGCAGACTGTGACAAATCCAATTGCATTACAAAATGTAAGACATAACCTCATAAATGGGTATGGGGAATGAAGGGGCAAATTTTATAATTCTGTAAAATAATGTGTTTATAAATGGATCCAAGAAACTTTGGAAAAAAGTATTTTAGCTAGAAACTATGACTAAAGACAAAAAAAACTGTATATAAACATTGTACACTAGTTGATAAAGTTGTTTCTCACTAGGCACAGGTAAAAAATTCTGAAAAGTGGTACACATATACTGGGATTAAACAAATATGTAAACAGATGGCAGAAGGTAGAAGCTCAATGTGGGAGTGGGACTTAGAAATAAGAAGGGGAAATGAGAATAAATTACATGGGGGTGAATTAGAGTCAGAGACATCTAGTTCAATATATATTTTGCTGCAATTGCAACAAAATCAAACATTGACAAATGGGATCTAATTAAACTTAAGAGCTTCTGCACATCAAAAGAAACTATCAACAGAGTAAACAGACACCCTAAAGAATGGGAGAAAATACTGCAAACTATGCATCCCACAAAGGTCTAATATCCAGCATCTATAAGGAAATTAAACAAGTTTACAGGGAAAAAAACAACAACCCCATTAAGAAATGGGCAAAGGACATGAACAGACACTTTTCAAAAACAGACATACATGCAGCCAACAATCAAATGAAAAAAAGCTCAATATCACTGATCATTAGAAAAATGCAAATCAAAATCACAATGAGATACTAACACCAGTCCAAATGGCTATTATTAAACAGTCAAAAAATAACAGAAGTTGGCAAGGCTGTGGAGAAAAAGAATGTTTATACACTGTTTGTGGAAGTGTAAATTAGCTCAGCCATTGTGGAAGACTGTCACGATTCCTCAAAGAACTAAAGACAGAAATACCATTCAAGCCATCAATCCCATTACTGGGTACATACCCAAAGGAATATAAATCATTCTATTATAAAGATAGATGCACACATATGTTCACTGCAACACTATTCACAGTAGAAAAGACATGGAATCAACCTAAATGCCCATCAGTGATAGACTGGATAAAGAAAATGTGGTATATATATATATATATACCATGGAATACTATGCGGCCACAAAGAAAGAATGAGATAACGTCTTCTGCAAGAACATGGATGGAGCTGGAGGCCATTATCCTTTGCAAACTAATGCAGGAAAAGAAAACCAAATACCACATATTCTCACTTATAAGTGGAAGCTAAATGATGAGAACACATGCACACATAGAGGGGAACAACAGGCACTGAGGCCTTTTGGAGGGTGGTGGGTGGGAGGAGGGAGATAATCAGAAAAAAATAACTAATGGGTACTATGCTTAATACCTGCGTGATGCAATAATCTGTACCACAACCCCCCATGACACAAGTTTATGTAACAAACCTGCACTTGTACCCCTGAACTTAAAATAAAAGTTTAAAAATTAAATAAATAGAATTTAAAAATTTTTAAAAATTTCCTTGGAATTAGTTTGTAGGATTATAATCTGTATACTTGTGACTAAACTATATCTCTAAATTGGTATATCCTTATGACTAAGAATTTTTTTAAAGCTATATAGTATTTCAGTCAAAAACCAAATCTTAATGTGTTATGCTATATGATGTACCAACTGAGTAACATCCTTCTGCTCTCCCATAACCATCCACATATAACAGTAGGTATGTGTGGTATATATACCTACTGATATGTTCCATGTTTTGACTAAAAAACACAGATATGTTCCATGTTTTGACTAAAGAATTACAGAGATTCATTTTATGTATGTATGTATGTATGTATGTATGTATGTATGTATGTATGTATTTTGATATAGAGTCTCACTCTGTTCCCAGGATCCATTGATCCTCCCATTTCAGACTCTAGAGTAGTTGGGACTACAGGTGTGTGCCACAGCACCCAGCTCATTTTTTTATTTTGTTTTTGATAGAGATGAGGTTTCACCATGTTGACCAGGATGGTCTCAAATTCCTGGGCTCAAGCAGTCCACCTACCTTGGGGTCCCAAGTGCTGGGGTTACAGGCATAAGCCACCATACCCAGCCTACACAGAAAAATGAAATATTCTGTATGAGGACTATAGTTAATAGTGTACTGTATTCAGGATTTTGCTAAATGAATAATTACAGTTGCTCTTGCCACTGGGGGCAAAATGACTGACTGTGAGACAATGGATGCTAATTTGTTCCACTATAGTGACCATTTTACATCATATCTTATAACATCATATCATATACCTTAAATATATGCAACAAAATTTATTTTAAAATAAAAGAAACTGAGTATAAAAATAATGTAGAATATATAAAACAGATATACAGTGCTCTAAAGAAGTATAAAGATAGGGGGAGGTGGTTCGTATATTCAAATAGACTTAATTGAGAACTACATATGATTCAAGATCAGAAGGACAAATGAGAATTAACTGTCTAAGGGAAGTGATATGGTTTGGCTCAGTGTCCCCACCCAAATCTCATCTTGAATTGTAATCCCCACGTGTCAGAGGAGGGACCTGCTAGGAGGTGATTGGATCATAGGGGCAAATTTTCCCCATGCTGTTCTCATGATAGCAAGTAAGTTCTCACGAGATCTAATGGTTTAAAAGTTTGGCACTTCCCCCTTTGCTCGCTCTCTCTCCTGTGACCATGTAAGACATGCCTTGCTTTCCCTTTGCCTTCTACCATGATTTTAAGTTTCCTGAAGGCTCCCCAACCATGCAGACCTGTGAGTCAATTAAACCTCTTCCTTTATAAATTACCCAGTCTCAGCTAGTTCTTTATAGCAGTGTGGAAATGGAGTAATACAGAAAATTGCTACCGAGAGACGTGGCGTATTTCCATAAAAATACCTGAAAATGTGGAAGTGACCTTGGAACTGGGTAGCAGGCAGAGGTTGGAACAGTTTGGAGGGCTCAGAAGAAGAGAGGAGGATGTCGGAAAGTTTGGAACTTCCTAGAGACCTGTTGAATGGTTTTGACCAAAACCATTGATCACTGATAGTGATATGGGCAATGAAATCCAGGCTGAGGAGGTCTCAGAGGGAAAAGAGGAACTTATTGAGAACTAGAGCAAAGGTCACTCTTGCTATGCTTTAACAGAGAGACTGGCAGCATTTTGCCTCTGCCCTAGAGATGTGTGGAACTTTGAACTTGAGAGAGATGATTTAGGGTATCTGGCAGAAGAAATTTCTAAGCAGTAAAGCATTCAAAATGTAACCTGGCTTTTTCTGAAAGCATACAGTCATATCCAGTCATAAAGAGAATGTCTAAAATTGGAACTTATGTTTAAAAGGGAAGTAGAGTGTAAAAGTTTGAAAAATTTGCAGCCTGACCATGAGGTAGAAAAGAAAAACCAATTTTCTACAGAGAAATTCAAGCTGGCTGCAGAAATTTGCATGAGTAAAAAGAAGCCAAATGTTAATAGCCAAAACAATGAAGAAAATGTCCCTAGGGCATTTCAGAGATGTTCACCGCACTCCCTGCCATCACAGGCCCAGGAGGCCTAGGAAGGAAAAATGGTTTTGTAGCCCAGGACCAGGGCTCTGCTGCTCTGTGCAGCCTTGGGACACGGTGCCCTGCACCCCAGCTGCTCCAGCTCCAGCCGTGGCTAAAAGGGGCCAAGGTACAGCTCGAGCTGTTGCTTCAGAGGGTGCAAGCCCCAAACCTTGGTGGCTTCCACATGGTATTGGGCCTGTAGTTGTGCAGAAGATAAGAACTGAGGTTTGGAAACCTCTGCCTAGATTTCAGAGAATGTATGGAAACACCTGGATGTCCAGGCAGAAGTCTGTTGCAGGGGCAGAGCCCTCATGGAGAACCTCTTCCAGGGCACTACAGCGGGGAAATGTGGGGTTGGAGCCCCCATACAGAATGCTCACAGGGGCACTGCCTACTGGAGGGGTGAGAAGAGAGCCACCGTCCTCTAGATCCCAGAAAACCTCATACCATGTACCTGGAAAAGCCGCAGGCACTCAATGGCAGCCTGTGAAATAGCTGCAGGGGCTGTACCCTGCAGAGCCACAAGGACAAAGATGCTTAAGGCCTTGGGAGCCCACATCTTGCAACAACGTGCCCTGGATGTGAGAAATGGAGTCAAAGGAGATTATTTTGGAGCTTTTACTATTTAATGACTGCCCTGTTACGTTTCAGACTTGCATGGGGCCTGTAGCCCCGTTGTTTTGGCCAATTTCCCCCATTTTGAATGGCAGCATTTACCGAATGCCTGTACCCCCACTGTATCTTGGAAGTAACTAACTTGCTTTTGATTTTACAGGCTCATAGGCAGAAGGGACTTCCTTGTCTCAGATGAGACTTCGGACTTGGACTTTTGGGTTAATGTTGGCATGAGTTAAGACTTTGGTGGACTGTTGAGAAGGCATGATTGTGTTTTGAAATGTGAGAAGGACATGAGATTTGGGAGGGCCAGGGGTGGAATGATATGGTTTGGCTCTGTGTCCCCACCCAATTCTCAACTAGAATTGTAATCCCCATGTGTCAGGGGAAAAACCTGGTGGGAGGAGACTGGATCATGAGGGCAGATTTTCCTCATGCTGGTCTCATGATAGTGAGTGAGTTCTCATGAGATCTGATGGTTTAAAAGTTTAGCACTTCCCCTTTCGTTCTCTCTGTCTCTCCTGCCACCATGTAAGAGATGCCTTGCTTCCCCTTTGCCTTCTGCCATAAGTTTCCTGAAGGCTCCCAAGCCACGTGAAACTGTGAGTCCATGAAACCTCTTTTCTTTATAAATTACCCAGTCTCAGGTAGCTCTTCATAGCAGTGTGAAAACGGACTAACACAGGAAGCATGACATACAGCAATGAAAGTAGAAAGGTAGTCAAGAGACAAACTACGAAGACCAGAAAGGGCACCATAAATATGATGGCGTAGTACACTAAAAACGATAAAATGCCATTGAAAACTTTTAAATAAGGAGATAAAAATCAATTTGCATTTTTAAAAGGTCATTTTCACAGCTATGTAGGAAACAACTTTGGAGGAAAACAAAAGATACGGAAACCACTTACAAGACTACTGTAGGAGCAAATTCTGAGAATAAGACAGAGCAGAAAGGACTAGGAATCTTGTCTCCCAACCTAGACAACAATCACACTGCGGCAAGATCTGTTTGATGCAATTATTTTAGAATTGTAGAAGCCATTGTGGACTTGCAACTCCCAGAGGAAGATTTGGGGAGTAAATTACAGTTAATTTAGGTCAATTTCAGCTCTTACCTCAGCTGTGGCTACCCATCTTTATCCCTGGCCCATTGGCAGGCAGCCATGCATATGTTCCTGGAACAACTCTTATGCTCCTTATGGGAGCGAGGATGGGCAAACGGGACCCTATCCTGTGCTACGATCACTGACTGCTGCTTATGATTGTGGAGGTGCAGACACAGAGGTAGGAAGTCATTGCAGCACCCTTTCCCTATTGCTACAAGCCCTTCCCCCTCAGGCTGAAGTGACTTCCAGGGAACTTAAAGGGACAGTGTCCTTTTTCCCTGTCTTCATTTTCCCACCTTTTGAGAACCACACATTGAAAATTAGGACATTGAAGGGCAATTGCATATTTGAGAGAAATTAGTAAGTCACCACAATATACAGAGAAAGGCACAGGCTCAGAAAATTCCTGAGAAGACCTTAAGTTTACATCTCAGGCTGATCCTCAGCATGGAGACTACTTATGATAATCAAAAACAAAAGAAAAACAAAAACAAAAACAAATTAGCAAAACCTCAGAAAGAGGGAGAATCTGATGTCCAGAGTCACCACCTTACTAGATTCAAATGGCCAGTTTTTAACAACAACAACAACAAAAATCACAAAGCATACAAAGAAATAGGTAAGAAATACCCAAGGGAATGCCACTAGCTTGAAAATATTTTTGCCTACAGTTATAAAACTACTACATGATAGCAGTACCCCCACAACCCCACACAACCCACAACTGATTGCTTAGTTCCTATATATATGTATGCGTGTGTGGGTAATCACAGTATCTTGTCCAAAAGTCAAGATATTTGTTGGAAGATGTGCACTTCTGCTAGGTACTAGCATAGATTCTAGAAGTATGTATAAAAGAAAGTTCCTATCTTGTTCTTCAAGAGATGATGCAATAGAGAGATTACACTAAATGCAAAAAAAAAAGTAGATATTTTCACAACTGAATATACAAAACTCAATTTACCATACATAAATGTATCCAAGTGAGTATATAGTTTTTACACCAACCAGGAAAGGCAACAGGGATGGATTGTATATGTCTCCAGAGCCCTAAACACTGAGTAACATTCAAGAATACTGTTATGGCTTCCTGGGCATTTTATAAGGTCTCTTACCTGATGACCTTAACTTTGTAAAGATGGTGGTGGTGAATACTTTAATCTATTTAAAAACCTCGCTGGAGCTACAAGTCAATCCACAAAACCAACAAAGAAAAATATATTAATAGTGCTGACATTAAAAAAATACTGTATATATTTAAGATGTACAACATGAAATTTTGCTATACATATTGATGGTGAAATGGTTACCACAGTCAAGCAAATTTAACATAACCATCATTTCACATTGTTATCCCTTTTTGTGTATGTGTGCCTAGAGCACCTAAAGCCTATTCTTTCAGCAAAAAATCCTGAATACAATATTATTAACTATAGTCCTCATGATACACATTCGATCTCTATACTTGCGCATCCTGAATTTCTGCTATTTTTTATCCTTTGACCTAAGAAACTGTAGTATACACATATACACACACATTCATGCACACCTCCAGAAATATTATTCAGCCTTAAAAAAAAGGGGAGATCCTGCTATTTGTCACAACATGGACGAATCTGCATGGGTTCATCCAGAATATGTTAAGTGAAAAAAGCCAGATAGAAAGAAGACTACTACTATTTGATCTGTTATATATGGAATCTAAAAAAATAAAAAAAGTTGAATACATAGAGATAGGGAATAAAGGCCGGGCACGGTGGCTCACATCTGTAATTCTAGCACTTTAGGAAGCTGAGGCAGGTGGATTGCTAGAGCCAAGTTTGAGACCAGCCTGGGCAACATGACGAAACCCTGTCTCTACCAAAAATTATAAAAATTAGCCTGGTGTGGTGGTGTGTGCCTGTAGTCCCAGCTACTCAGGAGGCTGAAGTGGGAGGATCACTTGAGGGCGGGAGGCGGAGGCTGCATTAAGCTGTGACTACTGCACTCCAGCCTCGGTGACAGAACAAGACCCTGTCTCCGAAAAAAAAAAAAAAAAAAGAGAGAATAAAGCAGTGGTTACCAGGAATGGGGAGGGGGACAGTAATGCCAACATTTGTACTGGGTGTTACACTTACAAAGTATTTGTATATGCATTATGTTGTTCGATCTTCACTTAAACAGAATGTAGTAAGTATCCTATCAGAATCTGACCAACAAAGGCTCATACTAACCAACACTAGTTATACCCAGGAATCCAACCCAAGCCTTCTGACTCCAAGGCCAGTCCACACTCCCGTTATTCTATTTCTCACCATTGATATGAACTGATATATTACAGGTAACCAACACAAATCAGGTAAGAGCTGGCGCAGCAGCCTTTTCGCCTGGAAGAGGCACATGCATTGCTTAACAAGTTTTATTAAGTGCTTTCTATAGGGAAGGCACTGTATTAGATGCTGGGGGAATAGCAATAAACCTTATGGGATATTATCAGTGCTCTTCTGGTATGTATATTCTGCCAGGGATTAATTTAAAAAATTAATATCCACCAAGAGGAACTATTAACTAAATTATGGTCATCAATACGCTGCAATGTTACACAATTATTAAAGAGAATGTGCTATATAGTCTCAAATATTTAATAAAAACATATAAGCTGCAGAAAAATGAATAGCATGATCCTATTTTAATTTAAAAAACATGTAAGCATATATACTCTAGAATACATATGAACTTGGAAATGGGGTTCAAAAGTAAGAGCTTTTAGTTTTTATTCTTTATACCACTGGATTGTTCAATGTTTTTTATTTTAAGAGATGGGGTCTCACTCTATTGCCCGGTCTGGAGTACAACAGCACAATCATAGTTTACTGCAGCCTCAAATACCTGGGCTTAAGCGATCTTCCCACCTCAGCTTCCCAAGAAACTAATATTACAGGTGTGCAATGGCTGGTTAATTTTTTTTTTTTTTTTTATAGAGACAGGGTCTCACTTTATTGCCAAGGTTGGTCTCAAACTCCTGGCCTTAAGTGATTCTCCCGACTTGGCATCCCAAAGTGCTAGGATTACAGGTGTGAGCCACCATGCTTGGCCTATTTCTATCACTTAATTGCTCAGTATTTTTAAAGCAAATGTTTATTACCTTCGTAACTGAAAAAAAAAAAAGCACAACAAAGAGGAAAAACTCAAGAAGTCACCATTTGGTGTAGGTATTACAACAGGAAAGTATAGGGGAACATAAAGCAGAGAGATCAAGTCAGGGAAGGCTTCCCAAAGGAAATGAAAATTGACATCTAAAAAAAAAAGCTTGTAATGAGAGGTGGGGTGCAAGTGGGAACATAGCCCCTTCAAGAAACTTCATACAGCTGGTATGGAGCTTGTAAAAGGGAGAATGGCTTAAAGGTGAGACTGAATAAGTAAATAAGGGCTATATCACACAAGGATTTATGTTTGGACTACCTTAAGACAACAGGAAATCAAGATTGAGAGCAGTGCAGTGCCATTATCAGATTAAAATGTGATTTAAAAATCATTCCAGCTGCAGTGTGGGAAACATGGATTAAGAGTACTTAGACTGGCTGGGCGCGGTGGCTCATGCCTGTAATCCCAGCAGTTTGGGAGGCTGAGGCATGCGGATCATGAGGTCAGGAGATTGAGACCATCCTGGCTAACACGGTGAAACCCCGTCTCTACTAAAAATATAAAAAATTAGCCAGGCGTGGTGGCGGGCACCTGTAGTTCCAGCTACTCGGGAGGCTGAGGCAGGAGAATGGTGTGAACCTGGGAGGCGGAGGTTGCAGTGAGCCGAGATCGCACCACTGCACTCTAGCCTGGGTGACAGAGCGAGATTCCGACTCAAAAAAAAAGAAAAAAAAAAAAAAGTAGTTAGACTACAGTCAGGGAGACCCATAGGAGGCTACCACTCTAGTCCTGTCCAAAGATGATATGCATAGTATGGAGGCAAAGAGCTGTAAATGGGACAAGTTCTAGTGCAAAGAATTTTAGAATTATGAACAGAAGAGACAGAAACAGGTAATCTCTAAGGTCTCCACTTATAAACATACTCTGACCCCTCACATTTTAGATCTATTAGATGTAGCACAGAAATGGAGGAATTACAGGGCACTACACAAGACATCTTACACAAGAATATTTCTCTAACATTAAAAGATATGAAGCAACTACAAGCATACCCACACTCCCAACCCAGGATAAAACTATGTTAATTAAATACCCAAACTATGGAATTCTATACAAATTTATATAATTTATGGTTATTGGCAATAGTAAAAAGACCAGGACTTTGAAGTCAACACTTGAGTTTGAGTACTGTACTGCCTTTGCTGTGAATTAGTGATGAGTATTCTTGGATAAGACACCAAGCTAACTAGGTTAGGTAGGTTTTTTCCCACCTCCCAGTAAAAAACTAGTATACTGTATTTACCTATTTGATGACGTGACTTGAAGTTGAAACATGATGGTGAACAATGCTTATGACACAGAAACATTCAATAATGTTAGTTGTTTTAAAGAAATTTTATTTATCATGTAACTATTACAAATAGAAATCATGAAAATATAATAGACAATTTTAATACTGATAGCAAATATATCATCTTTTTTTAAGAGTTGCTTTTTTCCTTTCTAAAGTTTATCTTTTTTAAAAAATTATTTTTATTATACGTTAAGTTCTGGGATACATGTGCAGAATGTGGAGGTTTGTTACACAGGTATACATGTGCCATGGTGGTTTGCTGCACCCATCCACCCATCATCTAGGTTTTAAGCCCTGCATGCATTAGGTATTTGTCCTAATGCTCTCCCTCCCCTTTAAGGTTTTTCTTTAACTACATTTACAGATACGTTAAAGCTGAATTTTTTAAAAGCCTTTTAAGACCAAGTGCTCACACCTACTTCAAAACATGAAGCTAGAAATTCTCATGTAGCCTGTCTAATTTGACTTTGGTAGCACACAAACATGCAAAAATGTTCCTCTTCCTGAAAGAAGCAATTTCCAGCTGTCTAACCTAAAACATAAATGATTACACACCAGAAACTGTTACTAATGTTAAAATTCGGTACCAGAGGCTGAGCCTGTATTAAGGAAATAGAGATAAAAGTTTCCACTCTTGTGAAAACATCTCAAGTTAGGAACCACATCAATAAAACACAATACTCAGAACTCAGCAAATTTATACTCATAGTAAAGAAAAAGTCAGTCAAAGTAAGCTTTAACTCTTGATACTGCATCGCCTACATTGCTGAAGTTTCCCAATTTTTTTCAACTTCAATAAACTTATTTGCACAAAATGACTTGCAAATTTTAAAGTAAAAGTAAATAGAGCATTGCAATTTACTTATTAAGGATCAGGTGAATTTTGACTAGAACTTCTAAGTAGCAAAAGAAAATAAATTACAGAAGGACTAAAAGTCAAAAGAACCAAGAATGTCAATCTGTCAGTCAACAACACAACTGACAATCCTCTAGGTGCAAAGTAGTACCTTTAAAAAGGTCACTCCACAGGCAGCTAAAGTACTATAGGATAAATGTCACCTGCTGAGTCAGTCTCTAGAGGTGGGGCTGAGCCACTGATGGTTTAACAAACTTCACAGGTGATTCTGATATGCAGCCACTATTGGGAACAACTACTATACTGGTTAAGAGCACAGACACACATTCTTGGGTTTAACTCCTGGACCTTGACAAGTTATTTGTTTTTAGTTTTTATTTTTATGTATCTATGTATGTATGTATTGAGACAAGGTCTCGCTCTGTCACCCAGGTTGGAGCACAGTGGCGTGATCTTGGCTCCATTGCAACCTCCACACCCACCAGGCTCAAGAGAGTAGCTGGGACTACAGGCACGCACCACCACTCCTGGCTTGTATTTTTTTGTAGAGACGGGGGTCTCATCATGTTGCCCGGCTGTTCTCAAACTCCTAAGCTCAAGCAATCCACCCACCTTCGGCCTCCCAAAGTGCTGGGATTACAGGCATGAGCCACTGTGCCTGGCCATTAACTTGTTTTTATCTTGGATGTCCTCATCTCAAAAATATAGTTACAGTACCTACTTCATTGTTGCTGAGATAAGCAAATGAGTCAGTGTTTATAAAGCACTCGGCCCAATGTATGGCAAACATTAAGTGCTTAATACCTTCATCCATTCAATAAGTATTTACTGAGAATTTTCTACAACATGCCAAATGCTATTTTAAGTACTGAACACTATTGAAATGTTCAGTTTTTATTTATGCAATTATTTATTTATTTATTTGAGATGGAGTCTCGCTCTGTCGCCAGGCTGGAGGACAGTGGCGTGATCTCAGCTCACTGCAACCTCTGCTTCCCAGATTCAAGCAATTCTCCTGCCTCAGCCTCCCAAGTAGCTGAGACTACAGGTGTGCACCACCACACCCAGCTAATTTTTGTATTTTTAATAGAGACAGGGTTTCACCACGTTGGCCAAGATGGTCTCGATCTCTTGACCTTGTGATCCGCCTACCTCAGCCTCCCAAAGTGCTGGGATTACAAGCGTGAGCCACCACGCCTGGCCCAGTTTTTATTAATGTTGTTAAAACAAGAATGATCGAATATTTAAGCAAACTTCTTACTTTTAGTTGAATAAGCTAAAGGCTAGGAGTAGACTGGCTTGGACAGGGCTCAAAGTAAACCAGTAGTAGAACTGGGATTAGAACAGGGGTCATTTGACTTCCAAGCTTCCCAGTGGAGTTGACTTGTGGGCAGGTTTTAAAGGAAGAAAAATATACAATTAGAAACATTAAAGTATTAGAGCCAACATAATAATTTTGAAATGTGTGAAGGGTAAGAAACAACCAAAGAAGTATAGGAAATAAAAGACAAAAAAAAAAAAAACCCAAGCTTCATAATCACTATTTTGTACAATATTTTACAACACTATATCGGTCTTTGGAGTCAAATAAATGTGGGTTCAAATCCAAGCTCTACTATTTATTTATAAATTGACACTGAAAATAATTTCATTAGTCACTTTGAGCTTTAGTTTCCTCAACTGTAAAATGGGCATAATAATGAAACCTAAATTTAATGATGAGAACAATGACTAGCATACTGCAAGTCCCTGATAAATTATAATTATGATTATTGTGATTAAAAACTTTCAATGTCATTATTAAATGTAGAATAAAGTCTATAAATTTTAGTTCTACTTTGGGTATCTTACTGAGTCCAATGAGTAATAGGTAATTTTATTTGTGTATTTATTCATCCATGTAACAAAGCCTAACTTCTACTATATACAAGGTACTAACATTTCAACCCTCAAGAAGTCTTCCTCCACTAATATTGTGTTCACTCATAATTTTTTCCTCAAACTTTTTATTGATAAAATTTTTAAAACTGAGTACAATTTTCTGTAATACACATATTCTGCTTAGTTGAAGTTCAAAGTTAGTGTTCCCTACCATCAAAATCCATTACAAATGTTCATCTGTTAATACAGATCTGTAATTAGATTTTAAATATTTCATCTTTGCAAATGTCTTCACACAGATAGGGACTGCCAAATACTGATATCAATTGAAGAGCATATGACTTTGAGCATATTCATCACCTGGAAGATATTTATAGAATTCTATTATATTCTTCTCTTGATACTCACATTTTTTAAAAATTAAAGACTTCATATTTTTTAGAACAGTTTTAGGTTCATGGCAAAATTGAAAGAAAGGTACAGAGAGTTCCCATATATCACTTGCCCCCACACATGCATAGCCTCCCCATTAACAACATCCCCCACCACAGTGGTGCATTTACAATGGATGAACCTACACTGACACATAACACAGTCACCTGAAGTCCATGGTTTACATTAGGATTCTTAGTGCTGTACAGTCTATGTGTTTGGACAAACGTATACTGACATATCCATCATTACAGTATCATATGGAGTATTTTCACTGCCCTAAAAATCCCCTGTGCTCTGTTATTTGTCCCTTCCCCTCCGTCCCCAACTTCTGGCAACTACTGATCTTTTTACTATCTCATAGTTATGCCCCAAATTATTTTTTGCCTCTGAGTTTTTGATACCAGCCTTTCTCTGGTATGGAATGCATTCTTTCTCCATATCCACACAAAATTCTTGTCTTCTTTAGATATTCTAATCCCACTTACCATGTCTTCCTAAAAACTTAGGGCCCATACTGATTATGTTATGAATGTGGCATTTAATCATATAAATCAGATATAGCCCTATTGATAGTATATATTTGTAACTTTTATGCATACCTATCTTACTTTGTCAAATGGATTTTACATTCTGAATATGAGGCCTCATTACCTTGTAACCCTGCAAAAGCAAACACACTTGTTATGCACAGAGCAGAACCTCAAACATAATGGATGACTTTAGGAAAAGAAGAAGGCAGTTCTCTGGGATATCCAGAGCATAACCTTTTATATCCAATCCCTCACCAATTTCACACTGAAGAGTGGGAAACTTATTTTATTTTTATATGAAATATGTGAAACATAGGGATTATTCTGATGAAAAGATTCACCAAGTCAAGCTTTTTCCACAAACAAGTCTTCTGCTAGATGCTAAAATAGTTTTCCAGCTGAAATATTAAAAACAAAACCATCTATCACTAAAAAATTCTTATGACGAGGTGGGAAGATTGCTTGAGGCCAGGAGTTCAAGCCAAGCCTAGGCAACAAGGAGATCTGTCTCTATAAAAAAATTTAAAAATTAACTGGGCGTGGTAGTGCATGCCTCTAGTCCCAACTACTCAGGAGGCTGAAATGAGAAGATCGCTTGAGCCCAGGAGTTTGAAGCTGCAGTGAGCTATGATTGTGCACTGCACTCTAGCCTGGGTGACAGAGTAAGACCCTGTCTCTTTAAGAAAAAAAAAAAAAAGAAAAAACGGAAAAGAAATTCTGATGACTGATTCTTAAAGGGACCTTATAATTTATCCAGCTGAATCCTCTCAGATCAAGAAAAATGGGCGGTGACTCAAGATCCCTCACCATTGAGGGGCACCTGTGGTACATATACAGCGTGGATACTATGCAGCCATGAAAAGAATGAAATCCTGTCCTTTGTAGCAACATGAATGTAGCTAGCAATGATTATCCTAAGCGAACTAACACAGAAACAGAAAACCAAATACCACATGTTCTCATATCTAAGTGGGAGCTAAACATTGAATACAAATGGACATAAACATGGGAATAATAAACACTAGGGAATCCAAGAGCAGGGAGTGAGGCAGGGGCAAAGGTTGAAAAAATACCTACTAGGCATGCTCACTACCTGGGTGATAGATTCATTCATACTCCAAACCTCGGCATCATGCAATATATCTTTGTAACAAACCTGTACATGTATTCCCCTGATTGTAAAATAAAAGTTGAAAAAAAAGATCCCTCACCAAGTAATAAGGCCAATATCTATATAAATTATGACATGCCTCCCACTTCAGTGTTCTTTTTCCAGTACATTTTTTTGGCTTGACTTCTGTAATGACCCCCAGCCTAGTATTCATAATCTTCTATCAAGCTGTATCAACTTAGTATATTCCAAGTGTATCTCCTTACTTCTTTCTAATATTACTTAAGTCTCCATAATAATTGCAGAATCACTGTTTATTTTTATCTGCAACCACTTTCAAACTGTAATATCCGTGTACTCCAAATCCTATCTATTCCTAAGAGTCTAGTTCAAGACTGTCTCACTGGGAGTAAGCAATTCCTTTAGGATTCCTCGTAAACCTACCTCCATAACAGAACCTAACTTTCTGCAGGGCACGGTGGCTCACACCTGTAAGCCCAGCACTTTGGGAGGCAGAGATGGGTGGATCACTTGAGGTCAGGAGTTCGAGACTAGCCTAAACAAAATTCTACTAAAAATACGAAAATTAGCTGGGCACGGTGGGGCGTGCCTGTAGTCCTAGCTACTCCAGAGGCAGAGGTGAGAGAATTGCTTGAACCCGGGAGATGGAGGTGGCAGTGAGCCGAGAAATGCCAATGAATTCCAGCATGGGCAACAAAGCAAGACTCTGTCTCCAAAAAAAAAAAAAAGAAATATTAATATGTCACATGTAAGTCTGTCACAGGTGAATTTTAAAAATGTATAAGTATATATTCATCATAGGTTAAATGTAGCTGATTAATAAAATTACTCAACACAGCAATATATGCATTATTAGGACAAAAACTTTCTAAATTCACAGGCGAGTCACTGGATTCATTATCAAGGATAACGAATGATGCAGGACTTGTTCTTATATCAAGATCTTAGATGTGTCTCTTCTTTTTTGATGACTTTAAGTGTTTAATTATTCCACATAAGTAAAACAGACTGCTAGAAAAAGTTAGACAAGAATTAATTTATAATTTATAGAAGAATGAATACAAATCATTTTGAAGTTTCTTTTTAAATTTTCATATCCCTAATTAATATTCATGAGGATAATATCACAAAAGCAGTTATAAAACTATACCAAAGACTATATGGAAATACACAGTTGTGCCAGTGGAAAAATAAGAAAATTTTTCTCCCAGAAAAATGGAGGACTTACATTGAACACAATGTTTCCTAAATAATAGTTTCATATTATTTTAACCAAATTATCCATTACTCAGAAATAACACTGTGGATAACCAGATAATGTTACACAAAGGCTGAGTTCATTTGTTTTGGACAGGTGGCCAGTCTGCAGCTCTGTGTCAGCAGCCTAAACCCGCCCACAATGGCCCTAAAGACGATTATGCAAATGCCAGCCAACCCAGCTCTTTTCCCAGGAACAGGAGAAGCCCTCCTACTAGAAGCTGTAATTGTTTCGCAGTCATGTGGAAAAACAAGAAGAGGGGTGTTTTGTTTTTTGTTTTTTGCCAGAGGCAGAGTGTTTTCATTAAGGGCACTATTACAATACATGTGAAATGTATAAACACATACACACAGGTACACATTTGTATGTGTCCGGTGTATATTTCTCAAACACCATACAGTTTATTCCACCCTCCTTTCCAAGTCTCCTTGTTGAGCAGATCTATCTTCTTATCAATATCAAGTCCATTCTGTTGGTGATGCCTGCCCTTGTCAATAAGATATATAAAGAAATGAACAAACTTTTGGTTTTACAATTTTTTATTGTTACATATTAATTGTACATATTTAAGGGGTACCCATGATATTTTGATACACATATTCAATATGTAATGATCAAATCAAGGTATTTAGGATATTTATCATCTCAAACATTTATCATTTCTTCAAGTTGGAAATATTTCAAATCATGTACTCTAATTATTTTGGAAGATATATTGTTGTTGTCAGTAATCCGACTGTGCTATAAAATACTAAAACGTATTCCTTCTATTTAACTGTATATTTGTACTCATTAACCAATCTTTTTTTTATTTTTTTATTTTTTATTATACTTAGGTTTTAGGGTACATGTGCACAATGTGCAGGTTTGTTACATATGTATCCATGTGCCATGTTGTTTTGCTGCACCCATTAACTCGTCATTTAGCATTAGGTATATCTCCTAATGCTGTCCCTCCCCGCTCCGCCAACCCCACAACAGTCCCCAGAGTGTGATGTTCCCCTTCCTGTGTCCAAGTGTTCTCATTGTTCAATTCTCACCTATGAGTGAGAACATGCAGTGGTTGGTTTTTTGTCCTTGCGATAGTTTGCTGAGAATGACGTTTTCCAGTTTCATCCACGTCCCTACAAAGGACATGAACTCATCATTTTTTATGGCTGCATAGTATTCCATGGTGTATATGTGCCACATTTTCTTAATCCAGTCTATC
>NW_026652286.1:45092693-45186370 GCF_009828535.3 Hylobates moloch
AGGACTTGCTTTATGAATCTGGGTGCTCCTGTGTTGGGTGCATATATATTTAGGATAGTTAGCTCTTCTTGTTGAATTGATCCCTTTACCATTATGTAATGGCCTTGTCTCTTTTGATCTTTGTTGGTTTAAAGTCTATTTTATCAGAGACTAGGATTGCAACCCCTGCCTTTTTTTGTTTTCCATTTGCTTGATAGATCTTCCTCCATCCCTTTATTTTGAGTCTATGTGTGTCTCTGCACGTGAGATGGGTTTCCTGAATACAGCACACTGATGGGTCCTGACTCCTTATCCAGTTTGCCAGTCTGTGTCTTTTAATTGGAGCATTTAGCCCATTTACATTTAAAGTTAATATTGTTATGTGTGAATCTGATCCTGTCATTATGATGTTAGTTGGTTATTTTGCTCGTTAGTTGATGCAGTTTCTTCCTAGCCTCGATGGTCTTTACAATTTGGCATGTTTTTGCAGGGGCTGGTACCAGTTGTTCCTTTCCATGTTTAGTGCTTCCTTCAGGAGCTCTTTTAGGGCAGGCCTGGTGGTGACAAAATCACTCAGCATTTGCTGGTCTGTGAAGTATTTTATTTCTCTTTCACTTATGAAGCTTACTTTGGCTGGATATGAAATTCTGGGTTGAAAATTCTTTTCTTTAAGAATGTTGAATATCGGCCCCCACTCTCTTCTGGCTTGTAGAGTTTCTGCCGAGAGATCAGCTGTTAGTCTGATGGGCTTCCCTTTGTGGGTAACCCGACCTTTGTCTGTGGCTGCCCTTAACATTTTTTCCTTCATTTCAACTTTGGTGAATCTGACAATTACGTGTCTTGGAGTTGCTCTTCTCGAGGAGTATCTTTGTGGCGTTCTCTGTATTTCCTGAATCTGAATGTTGGCCTGCCTTGCTAGATTGGGGAAGTTCTCCTGGAGAATATCTTGCAGAGTGTTTTCCAACTTGGTTCCATTCTCCCCGTCATTTTCAGGTACACCAATCAGACGTAGGTTTGGTCTTTTCACATAGTCCCAAATTTCTTGGAGGCTTTGTTCGTTTCTTTTTATTCTTTTTTCTCTAAACTTCCCTTCTCACTTCATTTCATTCATTTCATCTTCCATCAGCGATACCCTTTCTTCCAGTTGATCGCATCTGCTACTGAGGCTTCTGCAATCTTGGCGTAGTTCTCGATACTTGGCTTTCAGCTCCATCAGCTCCTTTAAGCCCTTCTCTCCATTGGTTATTCTAGTTATCCATTCGTCTAATTTTTTTTCAAAGTTTTTAACTTCTTTGCTATTGTTTTGAATTTCCTCCCATAGCTCGGAGTAGTTTGATCGTCTGAAGCCTTCTTCTCTCCACTCATCAAAGTCATCCTCCATCCAGCTTTGTTCCGTTGCTGGTGAGGAACTGCATTCCTTTGGAGGAGGAGAGGTGCTCTGCTTTTTAGAGTTTCCAGTTTTTCTGCTCTGTTTTTTCTCCATCTTTGTGGTTTTATCTACTTTTGGTCCTTGATGATGGTGATGTACAGCTGGGTTTTTGGTGTGGATGTCCTTTCTGTTTGTTAGTTTTCCTTCTACCAGACAGGACCCTCAGCTGCAGGTCTGTTGGAGTTTACTAGAGGTCCACTCCAGACCCTGTTTGGCTGGGTGTCAGCAGCGGTGGCTGCAGAACAGCAGATTTTGGTGAGACTACAAATTCAGCTGTCTGATAGTTCCTCTGGAAGTTTTGTCTCAGAGGAGTACCCGGCCGAGTGAGGTGTCAGTCTGTCCCTACTGGGGGGTGCCTCCCAGTTAGGCTGCTCGGGGGTCAGGGACCCACTTTAGGAGGCAGTCTGTCCGTTCTCAGATCTCCAGCTGCATGCTGGGAGAACCACTACTCTCTTCAAAGCTGTCAGTCAGACAGGGACACTTAAGTCTGCAGAGGTTCCTGCTGAATTTTTGTTTGTCTGTGCCCTGCCCCCAGAGGTGGAGCCTACAGAGGCAGCTGGCCTCCTTGAGCTGTGGTGGGCTCCACCCAGTTCGAGCTTCCTGGCTGCTTTGTTTACCTAAGCAAGCCTGGGCAATGGCGGGCGCCCCTCCCCCAGCCTCGCTGCCACCTTGCAGTTTGATCTCAGACTGCTGTGCTAGCAGTCAGTGAGACTCTGTGGGCACAGGACCCTCCGAAGCAGGTGCGGGACACAATCTCCTGGTGTGCCGTTTTCCAGGCCGGTTGGAAAAGTGCAGTATTAGGGTGGGACTGACCCGATTTTCCAGGTAGCATCTGTTACCCCTTTCTTTTACTGGGAAAGGGAACTCCCTGACCCCTTGCGCTTCCCGAGTGAGGCAATGCCTCGCCCTGCTTAGGCTCGCGCACAGTGCGCTTCACCGAGTGTCCTGCACCCACTGTTTGGCACTCCCTAGTGAGATGAAATCGGTACCTCAAACAGAAATGCAGAAATCATCCGTCTTCTGTGTCACTCGGGCTGGGAGCTGTACACCAGAGCTGTTCCTATTCGGCCATCTTGGCTCCACCGAGTTATTCAGATTGCCCCATTAACCAATCTTCTCTTGGACCTTCCCACAAACTGTTCCCCCCTTCTTTGGTAATTATCATTCTACTCTCAGTCTCCATGACAGCAACTTTTTTAGCTCCCACATGTGAGTGAGTGAGAACATGACATATTTGTCTTTCTGTGCCTGGCTTATTTTGCTTAACATAATGACCTCCAGTTCCATCCATGTTGCTATAAATGACAGAATTTCATCCTTTTTATGGCTAAATAGTATTCCATTGTGTATATAAACCATATTTTCTTCATCCATTCATCTGTTGATGGACACTTAAGTTGATTCCATAACTTGGCTACTATGATAGTGCTGCAACAAACTTGGGGGTGCAGACATCCCTTTGATATACTGATTTCCTTTCTTTGGATAAATATCCAATAATGAGATTGCTGGATAAGAAACTTTTAGTTTTTTGAGAAACT
The DNA here is from genome assembly GCF_009828535.3 of Hylobates moloch. Lineage (NCBI taxonomy): Eukaryota > Metazoa > Chordata > Mammalia > Primates > Hylobatidae > Hylobates > Hylobates moloch. Next base: position 45,095,643 of record NW_026652286.1, read on the forward strand.
TCCATACTGTTTTCCATAGTAACTATATTAATTTACATTCCTACCAACAATGTATAAGAGTTACCTTTTCTCTGCATCCTTGCCAACAGTTTTTTGTTGTTGTTGTTCTTTTTAATAATCACCATTCTGACTGAGGTAAGAATCATCTTATTGTGGTTTTGATTTTCATTTCCCTGATGATTAGTGATGCTGAGCATTTTTTCATATACCTACTGTCCATGTGTGTGTCTTCTTTTGAGAAATGTCTATTCAGATCCTTTACCAACTTGTTAATGGGATAATTTGTGGAGTTTTTTTTGTTTGTTTGCTATTGAGTTGAGTTTCTTATATATTCTGGATATTAGTCCTTTATTAAACGAATACTTGCAAATACCTTCTCCCATTCTACAGGTTGTCTCTTCACTATGTTGAGTGTTTCTTTGACGTGCAGAAACTTTTTAGTTTAATATAGTCCCATTTTTCAATTCTGTGTTTTGGTTTGTTCTCCGTGTTTTTGAGGTTTTAGCCATAAAATTTTTGCCTAGGCCAATGTCCTGGAGTGTTTCCTCCATGTTTTATGTTAGTAGTTTTATAGTTTTGGGTCCTAGGTTTAAGTTGTATCCATTTTGAGATTATTATTACTTATTTATGTTTTTAAGATAGAGTCTCACTCGTCGCCCAGGCTGGAGTGCAGTGGCGCAATCTCTCTCTATGTGTCTGTATTTATATCAATACCATGCTGTTTTGGTTACAATAGCTTTGTAGAATATTTTGAAGTCAGGTACTGTGATGATTCCAGCTTTGTTCCTTTTGCTCAGGACTGCTTTGGCTATCCGAGGTCTTTTGTGGTTCCACACAATTTTTAGAATTGTTTTTTCTATTTCTATGAAGAATGTCAATAGTATCTTGATAGAGACTGCACTGAATCTGTCTATTGCTTTGGGTAGAATGGTCATGTTAACAATGTTCATTCTTCCGATCCATAAGCATGAGATACCTTTCCATTTTGTGTGTTCTCTACTTTTTTTCATCAGTGTTTTGTGGTTTTTTGTTGTAGGTCTTTCATCTCCTTGGTTAAATTTATTCCTAGGAATTTTACTTTTTTCTAGCTATTATGAATTTGAGGCTTTCTTGATTTCTTTTGCTGCTAGTTCATTATTGGTGTATAGAAATGCTACTGATTTTTGTATGGTGATTTTGTATCCTGCAATTCTATTGAATTCATTTTTCAGTTCAAAGGGTTTTTTGTTGGAATCTTTAGGTTTTTCTATATATGAGGTCATGTCATCTGCAAAGAAGGACAATTTGACTTTCTCTTCTCCTATTTAGATGCCTTGAATTTCTTTCTCTTGCCTGATGCTCTGGCTAGAACTTCCGCCACAATGCTGAATAGGAGTGGTGAAAGTGGGCATCCTTGTCTTATTCCACTTCTTAAAGGAAAGGCTTTCAGCTTTTTCCCATTCAGTATGATGTTAGCTGTGTGTCTGTCATACATAGCCTTTATTTTGCTGAGGTATGTTCTTTCTATGCCCAGTCTGTTGAGAGATTTTATCATGAAGGAATCTTTACTTCTCTTCATCACAGATTAAATCACTAAAAGGCTTGGACAAGTAGTGAAGATAAATATTATCAGTTTCCATAAGCAAGTATTTATCATCCTATCCACTTTTCTGGGCAACCTGTCAAGTAAAGTATAATTTAAATTTTCTATTTGCTTAATTGTTCTTTTCCATCTTGGTAAGCAGATCCACCAACTATTTGTGTAATTAAAGGAATTAATCAGTTAAATTACTTACAACTTTTATTGTTGTCTTTAAAAATTGACCCAATGTACACAGTATAGACACAATATATTCAGATTCAAAAACCCATTTCTGTACTTTTAAATTAAATGTATGTCAGAGATAGCTTGCTTTACCGGTATCCCCATTCTCCTCTTTTTCAAGGCATATACATAGATGAAATTTTCCAGCCTCCTTTAAAATTAGATGTGACTATGTGACTGAGTTTTGGCCAAGGAAATATTAAGAGATGTGATATGTGTTACATTCAGTTCCGATCCACCATAACCTCCCATGTACCATCTTTTTTTCTTCTTCCCCTCTGCTAGCTAGATGTACAGGATCCATCCAGGACTTGAAGCCCTAAAGGATCTAGAAACCTCAAGATCAAAGGAGCCTGGACTAAAGGATCTAGGAACCTCAAGATTAAAGGAGACTGGATCATTGAATCATCATCCCTTGGAAGGCCATTCACCAATTTTGGCAAAAAACTATTAGATGAGCGGGAAATAAATTTCTTTTTATAAGCCTCAGTGATTTGGGAATTGCTGGTTAAACAATTAGCCTATCCAAATGAACACAGAACATTTACCAGTGAGCTCCTATATTTACAACGGATTCCAAATTTGTTACCACTGATACATCCAAAGCCTGCTACTATATGTCACCTTTGTATAAATCAAACAAAGAGACCATTTTAATAGATACATTTTACTCTTAAACTGAACTGTAAAATTCTATGATTATTGCCTCACTTATTAATGCTGAATTCCTCAATTAACAAAACATGAATATTTCCAAAGTCAGAGGCTGGGTGTGGTGTCTTATATCTGTAATCCCAATGCTTTGGGAAGCCAAGGTAGGAGTATCGCTTGAGCCCAGGAGTTCGAGACCAGCCTGGGCAACACAGTAAGATCCTCTATCTCTACACAAAATTTAAAAATTAGATGGGCATGGTGGCACACACCCATAGTCCTAGCTACTCAGGAGGCTGAAGTGAGATCACTTGTGCCCAGGAGTTTGAGGCTGCAGCGAGCTATGATCATGCCATTGCACTCCAGCCTGGGTGACAGACGGAGATCCCAGTCCCTTAAAAAAAGTCACTCATAAATCTTAGTTCTATTAATCTACAATAATAGAATTCAAACTCTGTCCTTAAGAGATTAAGCATACATGTGCTAGATACAACATTAAAATTAGGCAAATGCTGGGTAAATATTATATAGAAAACAGTGCACATAGTACATGCAAAAATAATTAACATTCTAGCATGTTATATAAAAATCATCTAACATTAAGGATGGGGCTGGGCACGGTGGCTCATGCCTGTAATCCCAGCACTTTGGGAGGCTGAGGCAGGTGGATCATGAGGTCAGGAGATCGAGACCATCCTGACTAACACGGTGAAACCTCGTCTCTACTAAAAATACAAAAAATTAGCTGGGTGTGGTGACACGTGACTGTAATCCTAGTTACTCAGCAGGCTGAGGCAAGAGAATCACTTGAACCCGGGAGGTGGAGGTTGCAGTGAGCCAAGATCGCGCCACTGCACTCCAGCCTGGGCGACAGAGCAAGACTCCGTCTCAAAAAAAAAAAAAGAATGGAAGGAAAGCAAAAAACATCTCTTGCTTATATTTCTACAATAATTTCAGTAATTTTTTTTTTTTTTTAGAGACAGGGTCTCACTTTGTCACCTAGGCTGAAGTGCAGTGGCAGGATCATAGCCCACTGCCACTTCGAATTACTGGACTCAAGGGATACTGTTGCCTCAGCCTCTGAAGTAGCTGGGACTAAAGACACACACCATGATGCCATGCTGATTTTTTAATTTTTTGTAAAGCCAGGAGTCTTGCCATCTTGCCCAGGCTGCAATCGAATTCCTGTGCTCAAGCAATTCTCCCACCTTGGCCTCCCAAAGCACTGGGATTACAGGTGCGAGCCACCATCCCCAGCCTCTGTAAGAATTTTTGAAAAGCCTTATGAACTGATTTTAAAAAGAAAACAATTAATAATAAAAAAGATATGAATGGCCAATACAGCAAAAATGCATTGTAAATAGCTACAAACATTGGAATATGTCTGAATACCAATTTTCATAGAAAGGAAACAAAATTAGATATCATTTTTGGCCCAGGATGGCAAAAATTTAATGACTGGCAGCATCCACTCCTGGTAAGATAGGATGCACCACATTACTAAAATTATTGGTAGAAATATAAATTGGTGTAGCATTTTAAATTTTTATTAGTAATCAAGTTTTTAAAAATGTTTTTACCTACTAATATCTATTAAAATTTTAAACATAGATAGACTTCGCTTACAAGGAAGCCATTTTCAGAATTGCTAAAATAAAAGCACGAGTATAACAAGATAAATAAGTACGTTTATTGTAGTATGTATATTTGTTTGTTTATTGATTGATTGATTGATTAAGACAGGGATTTCACCATGTTGCCCAGGCTGGTCTTGAACTCCTGGCCAAAAACGATCCTCCTAACTCTGCCTCCCAAAGTCTTGAGATTACAATCGTAAGCTACCATGCTCAGTCACAGTATTGCTTTAAACAACTTAAATCAATAGGATGTAGATCAAAATATGTGGATGTTAAATAATTTATATCCACAATATGAACTATGATGCTGTCAATAAAATAAGGTTTTTCTGTATTCACTTTGAGAAAATATCAATGATATTTTTATCAACAATAAAAAATACTATTAAATATAAAAGACAAGATGCAGAATAAATGTGAATTCTACTTTTTTATAAAGGAAAAACTACATATTAAATGAGTACACATAAAAGGAAAAGATTTACACCAAACATGACGGTAAATTTGAAAAAAAAAGGCAAATAATTTTATTTCATGTACCACCCATATTATTTGAATTGTTAAAACTACCATTTTTTTTTTAATTAAAGAAAAAGATTCTTATGAAACAGGATGTCAAAATATCTGGTAGAAGCTACATACCTAAATGATAGGGTAGAAAAGTGGTCAGCTTCATTGTTTTTACTGCATCTTATTCAAGGTTATAAGAAAAGAATATGATCCCCTATAATACTCAAAAGCATGATTTGTACTTGGGATTATATTTTGAAAAAATTAACTGAGAGAAAAACAGAGCACAAGCAATTCTATCCTTTGTTTTGGATTCACATCCCCAGATAGAACAAAAAATACTGGTCATTGATAGTACTTAGCCACTGCCAAGGATAATGCAAAAAGAAATCCTGAAATAAAGTATTAACCTATCAAATAACATAAAACACATCTAAAAACTGTTCCATGATTTCTAACAGCAAATATTTATGCTCTTTCTTCCAGAAATGGGATTAGAACCCCCTACTCTTTTCCTTTCATTTGGCACCAATGTGACCCCAACAAGTACTTTCTAGGTCTAGGACTATCAAAATGCTATAAAATGTATTGACTTTTTTATAATGTGCAAAGCACTGTATCCCTCAGAATTTACTCAGTAAATATTTGCTAATGACTGTATATACAAATGATGGTGAGCTAATGACTTTGTTATCTCATTTAAGCTTAGCAACAACTGTGAGTTATTTATTAACCCCAGTATGTAGAGGGGGAAATGGCTTAAGTAATTTATGTAGAGTGATTATGTTAACAAATGGTGGAGCCAGAATTAGAACTCTAATGGTCTTATTCTATGTTGTTTCTTTAAGTAGTACATACTGTCTGTGAAAACATGAGTTATTTCTAAAAAGGCAGGAAGTTAAAAAAAAAAACAGGAGGAACAAGAAAACAGAACAGAAAGTAATAGAAAAACTTGGCAACGGTAGCATATCAAACTGCAAAAAGTAAAAACCTGACCCAAAGCATTTGAGGCATAGCTAGAACAGCAGGATATTTCTGTATATCCTGTTTAGCCAATTGTAGTTCCTTTCTTCAGCAGGATCCCTCAGCTCATGCCATGTACCGACACACATATGGGACCCAAAAGTTACCTCTGATCTCCTTTAAGCCAAGGTTCATGATAGTCTAGTACTGGCTTAACTTGTTATTTACAGGTACTAGGCATTTCAGAGATAATTCCTGCAAAACAGAATGGCTTGGTTAGCTGTGTATGGACCAGCTATTGCTGAATCAATGCTCTGTAACAACGCAAAAAATGCAAATAGATTAAAACAATAAATGCTAACTTCTGCTCATGAATCTGCAGGTTGGCTAGAGCATCTCTGCTTCAGGTTGCAGGTCAAGTTCAGTTATCCTTCACATATCTTTCATTCTGGGACCCCATCTGAAGTAGTTACCTGGGGCAAGTTCTTCTTACAGTAAGTGCCAGAAGTACAAAAAAGCTGGAAATAACTTGCCATGCCTCTTAAAGCCTCATTTTAGAAATGGCTTTACAGTCAATTCCATCTCCATTCTACTAGTCCAAGCAAGCTGTATGACCAAGTCTAAAATCAGTAAGACAGGGATGTATGTATAGTTCACCTCAAGAGAAAGGGTGGGGAATGAATATTTGCTGAGCAATAATCAATCTACCATAAACTCTAAGAAAAATTCCCAGAACAATTTCACTTGGATTCAATAACGACCACACAAACATAGCAAGATGTTGATCGAGTAACTCATTGCTATCAAATTCTCACATGACAAAGAGCTCAGAAGAACAGTAAATATTTAAATAACAGAATCAAGATGCTAAAACTTCTCAACATACTGACACAGTGGAATAAACCTAATACAACAGAATCTCAAAGGAGTAAAAGTCCTGCCATGGGTTCAGCGTAGGATGGTGAACATCTGATTTAACAGCAAGGTATGTAAAAAGACTTAGTGGTTTTTGAGTTTGAGCTCATTAAGAACCTTTAATGTGATATCATTATTTAAAAGATAATGCAACTTAGCACATATTTAAAGTAATAATAATACAGTTGAATGCCCAGTATATATGAAGTACATAGTAAAACTTTAAGGAAAAAATTAAAACACGAAAGAAACTGTCTCATACCCACAACAATATTAAATTTGGTTCTGATTTCTGTATCAATGTCTTAAGAATAATGACAAGAAACAAGACAGGTAAAAGGTTTAAAACTGAGTTTCATAGGACATTCAAGTGTGAACTAAATAAACTACAAATTTTTATGATTGGAAAGACTGGGAATGGGACGTAGACTACTAGAAAGAGATAAGAAGTATAAAAATTGTTTTCAAATTCCTAAAAGACTATCATGTGTGCAAGGAAGGTTTCCTAAAAAAGTTTTGCTCAAGATAAATAGAAACTAACTATAAGCTGAATGCTTTGAGAGAGAGTGAAATACTGTCACTGAATGAATTCAGGTAGAAGTTGCCAGGCCTCTCTATATAAGAAGTCAGAAAACTTTTCTGTAAAAGGCCAGAGAGTAAATATTTTTGGCTCTGCAGGCCATAAGATCTCCAGGGCAACTACCCTAATATACTATTGTAGTGAGAAGGCAGCCATAGACAATATGTAAACAAATAGGTATGGCCATGGTCTAACAAAACTTTACTTACAAAAACAGGTGTCAGGCCAGACAGCCCTAGTTTGCCAGCCTCTATATTAAAAAGAAGGCTGGACCATATGACCTTCACACCACTTCTAGCTCCAAGTTTCCATAAAAAGTCATTAAGCAATTCAACAATATGTAGAAATAAGTGAAAAAGACATATTTAGATTGATATAGAGATATATCATATGCAGACATATATGTACATTTATTAACCATATAGAAAGAAGATTACTATAAACATATATGGGACGGGTCACCTTTATTACAATGGATTTGAGCTATAGCTGCTGAATATATAAGGCTCTTAAATAGTTCCTTTTGTGGGACAACATTGGAGTAATCATAAAATAGACATAGGAACCCAGGCCCCCATAATGGCTTTTCAGTATCAGGTGAACAAATAAGACATAAACTAAGACTGCTGTCCTTAAACAAGCCTTTCCATATCCACATGGGTAGATAATGGGAACATCTGCAAATTGCCTGCTTAAAGTCCCTTTATATTTGTTGAACATTATGTCTCCATTCACTAATATGAGGAAAAAACTGTCCCACTGAATCTCAAATACAGCAAATGAAAACTATAATTAAGTTTTATCAAAGGCCGAGAATATCTACTCTAAGAAAAATAATATAAGAGTCAGAACACCCCTTCTTGCTACAATGGCCTTCTATTAGTCTCTAGATTAGAACAAAGGTCCTCCAACTGTTTGTTACTGATGCGTAACAGGCAAGTACAGAAATTGAGAGTAAGCATTTAGAAAGTTTTAAGCAATTTGACATCAGTTAGTTTGTCAGCTATAATGGAAATATTTTAAAAATCTTGCTGGGCACAGTGGCTCATGCCTGTAATCCCAACATTTTGGGAGGCCAAGATGGGAGGATCGCTTGAATCCAAGAGTTCAAGACTAGTCTGGGCAACGAAGCGAGACCTTGTCTCTACAAAAATTTAAAAATTATCAGGACGTGGTATCACACATGGTGCTGCCAGTGGTGTCGCATGCTGAGGAGGGAAAATCACTTGAGCCCAGGGGATTGAGGCTGCAGTGAGCCAAGACTGCACTACTGCACTTCAGATTGGGTGACAGAGTAAGACTCCAGCTCTAAAAAATAAAAAAATAAAAATTTAAATCTGAGAAAATGTAAGCATATTTTCATAATCTGTCATTGTGTCATTTAAATTTTAATCAGTCTATAATTTATAATTTAATATTTTTAGCTAAATTAAGGAGGTAAATAGGTATTTTTACACCTAATTTACAAACAGAAAAAGCTTAATGGGCTTTCTTTGGCAAAAAAAAGATAAAACATCTCTGAATGAGGCAGAGGTAGTAAACCAAACAACAATGAAAGTAATTTCAAAGAAATAAAGACCAACGACTTTATACTATTTTACATAAAAGTATGACTGGCAGCAAAGTTTAAAAGCACTATGGGTTATTTGCAGAGATGTACTGGCTATGAAACAATAAAACCATCAAAACCTAAGTAGTATTTATACAAAAACCATATAGACGTTCAAAACAAAAAAAAATATTTGAAATAAAAAGTAGTGAATTGCAAAGCCAACAGAAGCAAATGTTTGCTGTTTCACATAAGTATTAGTGTTTTCAGGCTTTTTATATAATAGCCCTTCAGGATGCTAACATGGTATATAAACACACACACACACCACACACACTGACATCAGGGAAAAATTCCACCAAAGATGTTTGCTTGGAAATATTCAGTGAATCTGTAATAAAGAACCAATTTCCAGTGACACCATAGTCTGATGAATTCAGGAACTGGTTAATGACATGGAAGACCAATTCATAGAACAAAGAAATTTAGTGATGTGTTTTTAATTGAAACTTAATAAATGCAAAGATAGTATGGCATTTCCTTTGGTATATGTGTGATCTGAACATGATGGTGCTGTGAAGGAAGAATATTTTTCCGCTTCATTGCCAAACATAACGATTTCCAAACTGTACAAATCTATGAAAAATTATAAGTCAATAAACATGATTTGGAGTTTAAATTTTGTGTAACAGTATATTCTGATGGTGCAATTGTAATGACAAGAAAGTATTCTGGAGCAGTTATCCAGATTAAGCCGTTTACTCCAGAGTGTAAATCACTGCATTGTTTCCTTCATTGAGAAACTCTTCGAATAATTTTTTTTTTAAAAAAGACACCTGTCTAAACAGTACGTTTAGTGACAATTAATAGTGTAATTGTGAATTAGTTAAAGGCTAATGCAGTGTATTAGAGAGTATTCTCTTCACTGAGAGAGGATATGAAAACTAATCGTACACTACTGTTACTACATACTGAAATTCCATGGTTGTCAAGGAGAAACACTGTCGAAAATAAACAATGAAACGAATTCTTAGTGTTTCTGCAAGATAAAAAAGTTTGGTCCTAATGTTTTAAAGATGTGAATTGGACAATTGGATTTATTCGTCTTACATATTCAGTATTTTTAATAATCTTCATGCTTGTAAGAAAAGGATACAAGTATTTCTCAATGACCAATAAGATCAAAGGGCAAAAAAAGATGCTAACAGCATGAAAAGATCAGTTTCTACAGATACTTAGGACATATTCCATAATTTTTTTTTTTTTTTTTTGAGATGGAGTCTCGCTCTGTTGCCCAGACTGGAGAGCAGTGGTGTGGTGTCAGCTCACTGCAACCACCGCCTCCTAGGTTCAGGTGATTCTCCTGCCTCAGCCTCCCAAGTAGCTGGGATTACAGATGCCCACCACCACACCTGGGTAATTTTTGTATTTTTAGTAAGATGGGGTTTCACCATGTTGGCCAGACTAGTCTCGAACTCCTGGCCTCAAGTGATCTGCCCGCCTCAGCCTCCCAAAGTGCTGGGATTACAGGAGTGAGCCACTGCACCCAGCCTTTTTTTTTTTTTTTTTTTTTTTCCATAATTTTCAATGAAGTAGGTATAATCAGGTATGGTACATTTGTTGAAAAATTATCACTAACCTTTCAAATTTGATAAAAACATTTTCAATTTTTTTCTACCAAAAGAAGATTCACACAAAAGAAATTTGTGGATCTACAACCTATTCATTGAGAGAGAATTTAAATTTAACTATAATTCCACAGGATAAATTATTGGAATTGACTACTAATGAAAGATAGAAAATGAATTCTGAAAAAAATCACTTGCTTCACCTTGGAAAAAAGTTAGACATGAATATCCTGAGCTTGCTAAAATTTCTTTTAAATCTAAATATCTTCACTTCACAGCAACGTATTTTTAAATCTGGTTTCTCTGAACTGAGTGTTGTTAAAACAAAATATAGGAGTAGTATACAAATACGTTATCTCTTGTGAGTAGTACTGTCGTCAATCCAACCTAGATTAGATAAACTAATAGCAAGAAGCAAATTTATGTCATATTAAAATTGTTAAATATCCATATATACAATGTTTGTTTACAGTATGGACATTTAATAAATGGAGAGCTGCAATTTTGCTTGGCTTTGTGTTTAGTTAGTATTACAGAATGACAAAAAAGTTATGACTATAGCAGCAATTCTCTATATTAATAGAAGATACCTTCAAGTAACAACATTTATGGTTCTTCTAATTGTTTTCTTTTTCCCTATGTATGACCATTTAAATTATAGGTTGAAATGTAACTTGTTGTCTGTAATCTAAAAATTTTAACCATGTATGTCTTTTTTACTCATCCAATAATTCACATTTATTGTATTTTACAAAAATGTCCATCTACAAATTTTAAGGGAAGAGGGGAGAAGAGTCCTCACAACAGATAGTTTGAGTGCACAGGTTGGCAAATTCTAGCCTGCTGTTTCACTAAATAAAGTTTGACTGGAACACAGTCACATCTATTTGTTTGCCAATTGTCTATGGCTGCTTTCACTCTACAACAGCAATGTTGGGAAATTTGACAGAGACCATATGGCCCTCAAAGCATAAAATATTTACTATCTGGTCCTTTGCAGAAAAAAGTTTGCCAATCTCTGCTCTGGATGGTTGAACATAACCCACTGGAATTACTTCTCTATTTTCCTTCCCAATCATTCAGTAAGCAAAGACAGCACTGCCCAGACCCTTAAAACGATTAAACATTCCAACACGCAGACAGGGGGCTAGAAAAAACAAAAAAGAAATTTAAATACCATTTAGGTACTTCCTTTGACAGGGAATGATGGGCATGTAAACCCCTCAATGTAGTCTCTGTGTCTTGGTATCCTAAAATTCCTGTCTATTTTGGATTTAAAAAGAATCAAAGTATAGTCTGATCCAGATAGGGGAAGAAGCACTAAATCTGGAAGACCCTAAAGAATCCCAGACACATAACAAGTATTCCAACTACAGGAGGGGAGGGAGGGATGGTGGCAGGGGAAACAAACAGAGGGGGTGGAGGAGAGAGAGAAAGGACCTTTTCCTGCTATAATTTTTTTTTTTTTTTCAGACAGTCTTGGCTTTGTCACCCAGGCTGAAGTGCAGTGGCACAATCATGGCTCACTGCAGCCTTGACCTCCTGGTCTTAAGTGATCCCCCCACCTCAGCCTCTAGAGTAGCTAGGACCACAGACACGTGGGCCTGGTGGCATGTGCCTGTAATCTCAGCTACTGGGGAGGAAGAGGTGGGAGGACTGCTTGAGACCAAGAGGTTGAAGCTCCAGTGGGCTGTTGTATTAGTCCATTCTCACGCTGCTAAATAAAGACATACTCGAGACTGGGTAGTTTATAAAAAGAGATTTAATGGACTCACAGTTCCACGTGGCTGGGGAGGCCTCAGAATCATGGGGGAAGGCAAAGGAGGAACAAAGGCTCATCCTACCTGGCAGCAGGCAAGAGAATGAGTGCCAGCAGGGAAAATGCCAGGCACTTATAAAACATCAGATCTCGAAAGAACTCACTATCATGAGAACAACATGGGGAAAACTACCCCCATGATTCAATTACCTCCCACAGGGTGCCTCCTACGACATGTGTGAGGATTATGGGAACTACAATTCAAGAGGAGATTTGGGTGGGGACACAGCCAAACCGTATCAGCCATGATCACCCCACTGGACTCCAGCCTGGGCAACACAGTGAGACCCTGTCTCAAAAAAAAAAAAAATTCTGATAAAGAAACACTGAAGTAAATACTAATAATTCAAATACAAACAAATGGCAGAGCTGCCACTTTCTACCCATACAGAGCTCTTTATCAGGAGAAGTATACAATGACCATCCAATAAAATCTGGTAAGAAATAAGACAAAGTTTTAAACCTTGAGATAAAAGCTAATGATAGCAGAAAGTCATCAAAAGATACTGATATTTCAAAATAATATTTATTTATTAAGATTTCATGCATATTTTATAATGTATGCAATATATTAGTACAGAGTACATGTTACAAATAAATATATACATATATCACTTAAATTTTTTAATAGATAAAACATACCATCAAAAGATATTTGAAGACCACTATTTAAACAGACAATCTGTAGAGTAGAAAAGCAGAAATATCCTTCAAGAATACTGAACTCCAAAAGGACAAATATCGTGATTCCATTTATATGAAGTATCTAGACTAGGCAAATTTATAGAAACAGAAAGTAGATTCAGGGGCTGTGGGAGGACAGAAAGGGGAATTACTGCTTAATGATTACAGAATTTCTATCTGGGTTGATGAAAACGTTCTGGAAATAGTGATAGTTGCACAACACTGTGAATGCCAATGAATTTTACCCTTAAAAATAGTTAAAATGATAAATTTTATGTTATATATATTTTACCACAATAAAAAAATCTGATCACAAGCCTCACCCCATAATAAAAAACTAAACTCACTCTCTCAGTTCAAATTAAATGCTTACTATCTTTGAGCTACAACCTTGTTTCCCTGAGTGTCTTACTTATCTGGACCAGTAGATCTCCACTATACATTAACAGGTTAAGCATCTTGTTAGTTTTATCAGGACATGTCTTCTGGGTAAACCGAAATTGAGTTTCTGGGCTTACGAGCCAAGGTAGGGATCCTGTGCAACTGTGCCTAAAGTAAAGAGATGGTCTCCATCTTTAAAATCTCTTTGATGCAAACAAATTGCTAATTGATGTACAGGAGTTATTTTTACTGCTAGGGAATACCAGTATTAGTAAAGAACACTGCTCATACCCCCAAAATGTAATCTTTTTAAAAATTATTTTTTGTCTCCCTAGATTCTAAAAGTCATACATGTTCACAGTGAAAAAGGACTGCTTAGGTACATTTTTCTCTTCAACTTTGCTAAAATGAATCAATTTAATCTTTCAAATCGGGTAAATTTCACCTACGGATTTATTATCATTCTCAGAACTTGAAACTATATTTCCTCATTCATTCATTCATTCATTAAAAACATTCACCATGCATTTAACACATACCAGAGACTATGCAAAATGGGTAGAGAAGAGGGCATAACAGAACAATAAGTCATATGACAGAAGCAAAAGGTACTACGGGAGAGCACGTGAGAGCCATCAAATTCAGACTGAGCAGCAACAGATGAGGGAATAAAATCCATAGGATGATAAGGCCGGGCGTGGTGGCTCACGCCTGTAATCCCAGCATTTTGGGAGGCTGAGGCAGGTGGATCAAGGGGTCAGGAGATTGAGACCACCCTGGCTAACACGGTGAAACCCCATCTCTACTAAAAATACAAAAAAAATTAGCCGGGCATGGTGACAGGTGCCTGTAGTCCCAGCTACTCGGAAAACTGAAGCAGGAAAATGGCGTGAACCCGGGAGGCAGAGCTTGCAGTGAGCCGAGATCACACCACTGCACTCTAGCCTGGGCGACAGAGCAAGACTCTGTCTCAAAAAATAAAAAATAAAATAAATAAATAAATACATAAATGAATAAAATCCATAGGTTGACAATTGATTTGCATCGTGAAGGACATAAGGAAACAACCTAGGAAAATGCAAAAGGACCTTTGCAGTAAACAAATGAATACCCCACAATTAAAGATTAAGTGAAATCATGTCTTTAAGTGACTGGCATAGTACCTAGGACACAGTCTACAGGTTCGAAGCATGGGCACTGAGGCCTCTAGGAGAAGCAAAACAGAAGCTGAAGAATCACAAGGAAGAAAAAAAAACAGCCAGGTAATCTCCTTCAGAAGAGAAACTTAAAGTATTCCACCAGGATTTCCTTACTGTGGTAATTATGGGAGTTCCCAGCTTACTTGTCTGCTTCCTGCCCTCACAGCCAACGGAGGTAGGCCTTCTCCAGAAAACTATATTAAAAAGGATATAGGTGAATGGAAAGGACAGAAGGGAAGAAGGGAGGAAGAGAGGGAGGGAGGAGAAAACATCTGTATAAGGAATATTCTACCTCCTTCTACGTGGCCATCAGGACTATTCCATTAAGCTCCATTTCCCTTGCTTTTTTTTTTTTGAGACGGAGTCTCGCTGTTGCTCAGGCTGGAGTGCAGTGGCGCGATCTCGGCTCACTGCAGGCTCCGCCCCCTGGGGGTTCACGCCATTCTCCTGCCTCAGCCTCCCGAGTAGCTGGGACTACAGGCGCCTGCCACTTCGCCCGGCTAATTTTTTGTATTTTTAGTAGAGACAGGGTTTCACTGTGTTAGCCAGGATGGTCTCGATCTCCTGACCTCGTGATCCGCCCGCGTCGGCCTCCCAAAGTGCTGGGATTACAGGCGTGAGCTACCGCGCCCGGCCGCTCCATTTCCCTTTCTACATCAGTCACCACGAGATATGCCAAGACTCCCAGTTTATTCATCATCAACAAAACCCTTATTCTCAAAGTGTTCTGTACATCTACTAATCAAGCTCAGTCCCTAACCCTTTAAATCAGAGCTTCCCAAACAATGTATTGCACCCCACAGCTATATAGGGAATGGGTTCCCCTCAGTTCTTGAGGGATCTAAGAGGAGCCTGGGACACATAAGCCTCCAGGACTGCCAATTCGGTATTCCTTTTTTTTTTTTTTTTTTTTAAGACAGAGTCTCGCTCTGTCGCCCAGGTTGGAGTGCAGTGGCACGATCTCGGCTCACTGCAAGCTCTGCCTCCCGGGTTCATGCCATCCTCCTGCCTCAGCTTCCCAAGTAGCTGGGACTACAGGCGCCCGCCACCACGACTGGCTAATTTTTTGTATTTTAAGTAGAGACGGGGTTTCACCGTGTTAGCCAGGATGGTCTCGATCTCCTGATCTCGTGATCCGCCTACTTCGGCCTCCCAAAGTGCTGGGATTACAGGCGTGAGCCACCGTGCCTGGCCAATTCTGTATTCTTTAAAGGTATTGGACTATTATTGTTTTATGTCATAAAATCAGCCAGGCTGATGCCACAGCAACCTGGCATTAACACCTGAGGTTATTACAGCACAGAGAGCTATTAAATGGTATAGTATACATACCAATATTCTACCAACAAAGGACAATCCCAGTTGTAACATACTCAGTGTGACATGGGTATGGCTAGATGTCATCACAATTTGCCCATCAATTATCTAAACAACAAACTGACTAATTTCTTGATTTGCATACTACTAGTAAAACACATGATAGAAAGTTAGATACATAGTAAAGTTAGGGAAAGGCTTCAAGATCTTTATTTTTAACAAAACTTCTTGGCTATATAATCGTTCTCTGATAATGATTACTTGTTTTTTAGGTTTATTTCATTTTCTTTTTTCTTTTTTTTAAGACAGAGTCTTGCTCTGTCGCCCAGGCTGGACTGCAGTGGTGTGATCTCGGCTCACTGCAACCTCTGCCTCCCAGGTTCAAGCAATTCTCCTGCCTCAGCCTCCCGAGTAGCTGGCTAATTTTTGGATTTTTAGTCGAGATGGGGTTTTACCATGTTCGCCAGGCTGGTCTTGAACTTCTGACCTCAGGTGATCTGCCTGCCTCAGCATCCCAAAGTGCTGGGATTACACGCGTGAGCCATCCCACCCAGACTTTCATTTTCTAACGGGATAAATAATCTTTTACATCTTTTTTAGATCACTTACCAACCAGAAATATAATAGCATATGAGTTTCCACAGTCCTTACATTGATAGGCTAGCCTCTATAACATAAGGTGAAATAGACTCAATGAATAATCCCATTTTAGTTTTTAAGCGAAGGTAAGAAATTATACCATTGTTGAACTGTACTCAATTCAACAAACATGGATATAAACATAAACAAGAAAATGAGACTACTTTCAGTGAGAATGCACACTATAATTCCTAAGATAAGTCTAGCTCAAATACTGAAAAGTGAACCATTTGGGATGAAAGCAAAATGATTTCAAAATACAGAGTCTATTGACAATGGCTGAAGACTTTACATTACACTGTGTGAACTACGGTGTATTTACCCTCCGTGGGTTTTTTTTTTAACCCCCATACCAGAAAAGGATTTTTACACTATAAAGTTATTTCCTTTTTAAAAAAGGAATTTTAAAAATTAATTTCTAGGTTTTCTAGGATTAAGAAGTTGTAGGACCGGCTAAAGAAAACATTGTGTCAGTTAAGTGTGAGCCATCATACTGCACTTCAAAGAGTTCATAAATCATAAACATAAATGTGAGATGTGACTATCCCTAAAAACGAGGAATACTCCCTACCCTTCACTCTAACTTCTTCTGCCTTGTACTAAGTTTATTTTGCTGAAGGTCAACTAATATTTCTAATCTTCTTTCCATGGTAAGAGGAAAAGCAAAATTAGTCTATGAAAATTCAAGTTTTATGTATCCTGGTACCAAATGAAGTCCTGAGAAACCGGCTAATAATGAATTTTACTAAAAATTTTCTGTGAGGTTTTCTTTTTTTTTTTTTTTCCCCTAGCTGTCAACACTTCCAGAATTCTGGCAATCTGAAAGCATGGATTCTCATCCCAAGACAATGAAAACCCACGGTTAAGGAACAGAAAACAGTTTTAGCATACTCTCAAACAATCCTTGACTAATAGAAGACTTGATAAATTAACCATTTTTTGTACCAAAACTTTGCTTATATCTGCAGAAATCCTACCCTAAACTGTACCTTGTTTACATGGTCATCAGTATATTCTCAGGTATTCCTGTTACAAACAAAGCAAATTATATATTCCTCTACTGTATACCTCCTATCCTTACTAAAAGGTTCTTTTTAAAAGCAGGTAGGATATACTGCTATCAGAGATGACTAACACCTCTAGAAGCCTAGCCCTAACCTCTGTGACTCTGTTACTGTATAAGGAGTTAGTCACCCAATAGATTCATTGAATGAATGCAAATGTAGCCACTAATTTAAAGTTAAACCTCAGGGAAGCAGGAAAGTAACACCCATTCAAGGAAGTTTAAACAAATGTCTAATTGTACCATATTTTGGCATTTAGGAAATTGAAGCATTATTCATATCTTCATTTCTACCTATTTCTTATTATTATCTGTCACCAGCAAATTCAAACATAATTTCCCAAGAACTCATAATTTATCTGAAGACATTTTGTATAATTTCATTTCAAATATTCTAATACCAGGAGTCTGGAAAAATACCAGGATAAAAAAAAAGTTTTATTTGTCTTGTGCTCCTTCTCACAGGCAATGAAGGAACACATTACAGTCAGAAAGTTTTCCAGGGGAAATAATCAACAGTATATCATACAATGTCAGAGCCAGAAGGAGCCGTAAAGGCTATCTAAGAAAGACTTTGAATGAAGACCATGTAATTATTTCATGTTTTGATGGACTGTCCACCCATCCCACTGAAAACACTTATGAATGAGAGATTTAAAAAATAAAAAGGAAAAAACTGTAAGACAAAAATGGGCATGAAATAAGATAATTATTTCCCCTGGACCAGAAAAGCAAAGCTGTGGGCAAGATTGAAGTTAGAAATACACTAAACTCTAGGTTAAGAAGAAGGCAATGGAGAGTTTGGCTCCTGCAAAGTAAAGGAAACTAAAAGGGCTCACAGTGGGACAGGGATCAGGAGCCAGGTTCATAGGTTGAAACCAGGCACTATAGTGAGATTCCCGTACTCATGAAGGAAGGCTGAAAAAATGCTACCAACAGCTGCCAGGAACAAGAACTTATATAGAACTGTTGATAAATAGAAGCAAAAGAAAATAGGCGAGGATTGCCCGCAAGATGGCCAAATAGGAACAGCTCCGGTCTGCAGCTCCCAGCGAGATCCTCGCAGAAGGCAGGTGATTTCTGCACGTCCAACTGAGGTACCTGGTTCATCTCATCGGGACTGGTTGGACAGTGGGTGCAGCCCATGGAAGGCAAGCCGAAGCAGGGTGGGGGGTAACCTCACCTGGGAAGCACAAGGGGTCGGGGAATGTTTCCCCCTACCCAGGGGAAGCCATGAGGGACTGAGCGTGAAGAACTCTGGAACAGATACTGCACTTGTCACACGGTTTTTGCAACCTGCAGACCAGGAGATTCCCTCCGGTGCCTACCCCACCAGAGCCCTGGGTTTCAAGTACAAAACTGGGCGGCCATTTGGGCAGACACCAAACTAGTTGCAGGAGTTCTTTTTTTCCATACCCCAGTGGCACCTGGAATATCAGTGAGACAGAACCATTCACTTCCCCTGGAAAGGGGTGCTGAAGTCAGGGAGCCAAGTGGTATGGGTCTGTGGGTCCCACCCCCATGGAGCCCAGCAAACTAAGATCCACTGGCTTGAAATTCTCACTGCCAGCACAGCAGCAGTCTGAGATTGATCTGGGACGCTCCAGCTTGGTGTGGGGAGGGGCGTCCGCCATTGCTGAGGCTCGAGTAGGTGGTTTTACACTCACAGTATAAACAAAGCCACTGCGAAGTTCGAACTGGGTGGAGCCCACTGCAGCTCAGCAAGGCTGCTGTGGCCAGACTGCCAGATTTCCCTTCTCTGGACAGGGCATCTCTGAAAAAAGGGCAGCAGCCCCAGTCAGGGGCTTATAGATAAAACCCCCATCTCCCTGGGACAGAGCACCTGGGGAAAGGGGCAGCTGTGGGCACAGCTTCAGCAGACTTAAACGTCCCTGCCTGGTGGCTCTGAAGAGAGCAGTGGACCTCCCAGCACCACGTTCGAGCTCTGTGAAGGGTCAGACTGCCTCCTCAAGTGGGTCCCTGACCCCTTTTCCTCCTCACTGGGAGATACCTCCCAGTAGGGGCCAACAGACACCTCATACAGGAGAGCTCTGACTGGCATCTGGCAGGTGCCTCTCTGGGATGAAGCTTCCAGAGGAAAGATCGGCAGCAATCTTTGATGTTCTGCAGCATCCGCTGATGACACCCAGACAAACAGGGTCAGGAGTGGACCTCTAGCAAACTCCAGCAGACCTGCAGCAGAGGGGCCTGTCAGAAGGAAAACTAACAAACAGAAAGGAATAGCATGTCCACTCAAACACGCCATCAGAAGGTCACCAACGACAAAGACCAAAGGTACATAAATCCACAAAGATGGGGAGAAAGCAGTGCAAAAAAGCTGAAAATTCCAAAAGCCAAAATGCCTCTTCTCCTCCAAAGGATCACAACTCCTCACCAGCAAGGGAACAAAACTGGACGGAGAATGAGTTTGAAAAACTGACAGAAGTAGGCTTCAGAAGGTGGGTAATAACAAACACCTCCAAGCTAAAGGAGCATGTTCTAACCCAATGCAAGGAAGCTAAGAACCTTGAAAAACCGTTAGACGAATTGCTAACTAGAATAACCAGTGTAGAGGAGAACAAAAATGATCCGATGGAGCTGAAATACACAGCACGAGAACTTCATGAAGCATACACCGTTTCAATAGCCAAATCGATCAAGAGGAAGAAAGGATATCAGTGATTGAAGATAAACTTAATGAAATAAAAAGAGAAGACACGATTACAGAAAAAAGAATAAAAAGGACGAACAAAGCCTCCAAGAAATATGGGACTATGTGAAAAGACCAAATCTACGTCTGATTGGTGCACCTGAAAGTGACAAGGAGAATGGAACCAAGTTGGAAAACACTCTTCAGGGTATTATCCAGGAGAACTTCCCCAACCTAGCAAGACAGGCCAATATTAAAATTCAGGAAATACAGAGAACACCACAAAGATACTCCTCAAGAAGAGCAACCCCAAGACACATAATCGTCAGATTCACCAAGGTTGAAATGAAGGAAAAAGTGTTAAGGGCAGCCAGAGAGAAAGGTCGGGTTACCCACGAAGGGAAGCCCAGCAGACTAACAGTGGATGTCTTGGCAGAAACCCTACAAGCCAGAAGAGAGTGGGGGCCAATATTCAACGTTCTTAAAGAAAAGAATTTTCAACCCAGAATTTCATATCCAGCCTAACTAAGCTTCATAAGCAAAGGAGAAATAAAATCCTTTACAGACAAGCAAATGCTGAGGGATTTTGTCACCACTGGGCCTGCCTTAGAAGAGCTCCTGAAGGAAGCACTAAACATGGAAAGGAACAACCGGTACCAGCCACTGCAAAAACATGCCAAATTGTAAAGAACATCAACACTATGAAGAAACTGCATCAACTAATGGTCAAAACAACCAGCTAGCATCATAATGACAGGATCAAATTCACACATAACAATATTAACCTTAAATGTAAATGGGCTAAATGCCCCAATTAAAAGACACAGACTGGCAAATTGGATAAAGAGTCAAGACCCAACAGTGTGCTGTATTCAGGAGACCCATCTCATGTGCAAAGACACACATAGGCTCAAAATAAAGGGATGGAGGAATATTTACCAAGCACATGGAAGCAAAAAAAAAAAACAGGAGTTGCAATCCTAATCTCTGATAAAACAGACTTTAAACCAACAAAGATCAAAAGAGACAAGGCCATTACATAATGGTAAAGTGATCAACGCAGCAAGAAGAGCTAACTATCCTAAATATACATGCACCCAATACAGGAGCATCCAGATTCATAAAGTAAGTTCTTAGAGACCTACAAAGAGACTTAGACTCCCACACAATAATAATGGGAGACTTTAACACCCCATTGTCAATATTACACAGATTAATGAGACAGAAAATTAACAAGGATATTCAGGACTTGAACTCAGCTCTGGGCCAAGCAGACCTAATAGGCATCTATAGAACTCTCCACCCCAAAACAACAGAATATACATTTTTCTCAGCACCACATCACACTTATTCTAAAATTGACCACATAATTGAAAGTAAAACACTCCTCAGCAAATGCAAAAGAATGAAAATCATAACAGTCTCTCAGACCACAGTGCAATCAAACTAGAACTCAGGATTAAGAAACTCACTCAAACCACACAACTACATGGAAATTGAACAACCTGCTCCTAAATGACTACTGGGTATATAATGAAATGAAGGCAGAAATAAAGATGTTCTTTGAAACCAATGAGAACAAAAACACAACGTACCAGAATCTCTGGGACACATTTAAAGTAGTGTGTAGAGGGAAATTTATAGCACTAAATGCCCACAAGAGAAAGCAGGAAAGATCTAAAATTGATACCCCAACATCACAATTAAAAGAACTAGAGAAGCAACAGCAAACAAATTCAAAATCTAGCAGAAGACAAGAAATAACTAAGATCAGAGCAGAACTGAAGGAGACAGAGACAAGAATAACCCTTCAAAAAAAAAATCAATGAATCCAGGAGCTATTTTTTTGAGAAGATCAACAAAATAGATAGACTGCTTGCCAGACTAATAAAGAAGAAAAGAGAGAAGAATCAAACAGATGCAATAAAAAATGATATAAGGGATATCACTGATTCTGTGGGATCAGTGGTGATACTCTTATATCAGTGGTGATATTCTGTGGGATATTCTTATATCACCACTGATCCCATAGAAATACAAACTACCACCAGAGAATACTATAAGCACCTGTATGCAAATAAACTAGAAAATCTAGAAGAAATGGATAAATTCCTGGACACATACACCCTCCCAAGTCTAAACCAGAAAGAAGTCGAATCCCTGAATAAACCAATAACAAGTTCTGAAATTGAGGCAGTAATTAATAGCCTACCAACCAAAAAAAGTCCAGGACCAGATCGATTCACAGCCAAATTCTACCAGAGGTACAAAGAGGAGTTGGTACCATTCCTTCTGAAACTATTCCAAACAATAGAAAAAGAGGGAATCCTCCCTAACTCCTTTTATGAGGCCAGCTTCATCCTGATACCAAAGCCTGACAAAGACACAACAAAAAAAGAAAATTTAAGGCCAACATCCCTGATGAACATCAATGCAAAAATCCTCAATAAAATACTGGCAAACCAAATCCAGCAGCACATCAAAAAGCTCATCCACCATGATCAAGTCAGCTTCATACCTGGGATGTAAGGCTGGTTCAACATACGCAAATCAATAAATGTAATCCATCACGTAAACAGAATTGATCACAAAAAAACACATGATTATCTCAATAGATGCAGAAAAGGCCTTTGACAAAATTCAACAGCGCTTCATGCTAAAAACTCTCAATAAACTGGGTATCAATGGAATGTATCTCAAAATAATAAGAGCTATTTATGACAGACCCACAGCCAATATCATACTGAATGGGCAAAAACTGGAAACATTCTCTTTGAAAACCGGCACAAGACAAGGATGCCCTCTCTCATCACTCCTATTCAACATAGTACTGGAAGTTCTGACCAGAGCAATCAAGAAAGAGAAAGAAATAAAAGGTATTCAAATAGGAAGAGAGGAAGTCAAATTGTCTCTATTTGCAGATGACATGATTCCATATTTAGAAACCCCATCATCTCAGTCCAAAATCTCCTTAAGCTGATAAGCAACTTCAGCAAAGTCTCAGGATACAAAAAATCAATGTGCAAAAATCATAAGCATTCTTACACATCAATAACAGACAAACAGAGAGAAAAATCATGAGTGAACTCCCATTCACAATTGCTACAAAGATAATAAAATACCTAGGATTCCAACTTACAAGGGATGTGAAGGACCTCTTCAAGGAGCACTACAAACCACTGCTCAAGGAAATAAGAGAGGACACAAACAAATGGAAAACTATTCCATGCTTATGGATAGGAAGAATCAATATCATGAAAATGGCCATACCACCCAAAGTAATTTATAGATTCAATGCTATCCCCATCAAGCTACCACTGACTTTCTTCACAGAATTGGAAAAAAACTACTTTAAAGTTCATATGGAACCAAAAAAGAGCCTGCATAGCCAAAACAATCCTGGGCAGGAAGAACAAAGCTGGAGGCATCACGCTACCTGACTTCAAACTAGGGCTACAGTAACCAAAACAGCATGGTACTGGTACCAAACAGATATATAGATCAATGGAACAGAACAGAAGCCTCAGAAATAACACCACACACCTACAACCAACTGATCTTTGACAAACCTGACAAAAACAAGAAATGGGGAAAAGATTCCCTATTTAATAAATGTTGTTGGGAAAACTGGCTAGCCATATGCGGAAAACTGAAACTGGATCCCTTCCTTACACCTTATACAAAAATCAGCTCGAGATGGATCAAAGACTTAAACATAAGACCTAGGACCATAAAAATCCTAGAAGAAAACCTAGGCAATACCATTCAGGACATAGGCATGGGCAAAGACTTCATGTCTAAAACACCGAAAGCAATGGCAACAAAAGCCAAAACTAACGGGATCTAATTAAACTAAAGAGATTTTGCACAGCAAAAGAAACTATCATCAGAGTGAACAGGCAAGCTACAGAATGGGAGAAAATTTTTGCAATCTGTCTGTCTGACAAAGGGCTAATATCAGAATCTACAAAGAACTTAAACAAATTTACAAGAAAAAAAACCATCAAAAAGTGGGCAAAGGATATGAACAGACAGTTCTCAAAAGAAGATATTTATGCAGCCGACAGACATACGAAAAAATGCTCATCATCACTGGTCATTAGAGAAATGCAAATCAAAACCACAATGAGATATTATCTCATGCCAGTTAGAATGGCGATCATTAAAAAGTCAGGAAACAACAGATGCTGGAGAGGATGTGGAGAAATAGGAACACTTTTACACTGTTGGTGGGAGTGTAAATTAGTTCAACCATTGTGGAAGTCAGTGTGGCGATTCCTCAAGGATCCAGAACCAGAAATATCATTTGACCCAGAGATCCCATTACCAGGTATATACCCAAAGGATTATAAATCATTCTACTATAAAGACACATGCACACATATGTTTATTCCGGCACTATTCACAATAGCAAAGACTTGGAACCAACCCAAATGTCTATCAATTATAGACTGGATAAAGAAAATATGGCACATATACACCATGGAATACCATGCAGCCATAAAAAAGGATGAGTTCATGTCCTTTGCAGAGACATGGATGAAGCTGGAAACCATCATTCTCAGCAAACTACCACAAGAACAGAAAACCAAACACCGCATGTTCTCACTCATAAGTGGGAGTTGAACAATGAGAACTCATGGACATAGGGAGGGGAACATCACACACCAGGGCCTGTCAGGGATTGGGGGCTAGAGGGGGGATAACATTAGGAGAAATACCTAACGTAGGTGACGGGTTGTTGGGTGCAACAAACCACCATGGCACATTACACCTATGTAACAAAACTGCACGTTCTGCACATGTATCCCAGAACTTAAAGTATAATAAAAGAAAGAAAGAAAGAAAATAGGCATGCTCTTAAATTGAATAAAAAACAACTGAACTTCCCCACTAGTTCAGTGGTAGGTCTGCCATATCCCCAATATCATCATGTTCAAGATCCCTGAAGCATTTATAAGACCTGGCTCTACATTAAAGACTTAGGAGCTGAAAAGGGACAAGTGCAAAACCATCAGACAGAGAAGGATAAGCACAGAGAAAATGAACGGAATGAAAAAAAAAAAACCAAAAAACCCTACCTCTCAAAATGAAGCTTTAAACCAATATTCCAGCAATTGAAATACAGAATCATGTCACAGGAAATCATTTAGAACAGTCTTACAAGGACCTTTATGAGGTACCTGTATTAGTCCATTTTCACACTGCTGATAAGGACATACTCAAGACTGGGTAATTTATAAAGAAAAAGGGGTTTAATGGACTGATAGTTCCACGTGGCTTGGGAGGCCTCACAATCATGGCAGAAGGCTAAAGGCATGTCTTACATGGTGGCAGATGCGAGAGAATGAGAACCAAGTGAAAGGGGTTTCCCCTTATAAAACCATCAGATCTTGTGAGACTTATTCACTACCATGAGAACAGTACAGAAGAAACTGCCCCCATGATTCAGTTAACTCCCACCAGGTCCCTTGCACAACACATGGGAATTATGGGAACTACAATTCAAGATGAGATTTGGGTGGGGGCACAGGCAAACCATATCAGTACCCAAAATAAATGAAGAAATAATTTCTTCTTTAAAAATATGCCATTATGTGCATGTTCTCGCTTGTGAGTGGGAGCTGATCAATGAGAACACATGGTGGGGGAACAACACACACTGAACAGCTGTGCAGTGGGCGGGGGGGGCAGGGGCGGCAGAGAGAGAGCATCAGGAGGAATAACTAATGGATGCTGAGCTTAATACCTGGGTGATCTGTACAGTAAACCACCATGGCACACAAAATTTACCTATGTAACAAACCTGCGCATCTTGCATATATACCCCTGAAGTTAAAAAAAAGTTGAGAAAAAAAAGTCACTATGAAAACACAAGCTGAACTAAAATTAGATTCCTTTATATATTTTTGGTTTAAAGTTTTATCAGTTTTTATACAGTTAAAAAATTAACAATTGGAACACACATTTGGTACAGATGAAGTTAATTATACATAAAACTCTTTGCAAAGACTTCAGGCCAGGTGCACTGGCTCATGCCTGTAATCCCAACACTTTGGGAGGCCGAGGCATGAGGACTGCTTGAGCCCAGGAGTTCAAAACCAGCCTGGGCAACATAGTGGGACCTCATCTCTACAAAAAGTAAAAAAAAAAAAAAAAAAATTAAAAAAAATCAGCTGGGCGTGGTGGCATGTGCCTGTAGTCCCAGCTACTTGGGAGGCTGAGGTAGGAGGATGGCTTCAGTAAAGAAGGTCGAGGCTGCAGTGAGTCATGACTTTGCCACTGCACTCTAGCCTGATGACAGAGCAAAACCATCTCCAAAAAAAAAAAAAGGCCAGGAATGGTGGCTCATGCCTGTAATCCCAGAACTTTAGGAAGCCAAGGTGGGCTAATCACCTGAGGTCAGGAGTTTGAGGCCAATCTGGCCAAAATGGTGAAACCCCATCTCTACTAAAAATACGAAAATTAGCCAGGCGTGGTGGCACGCGCCTGTAGTCCCAGCCACTCGGGAGGCTGAGGCAGGAAAATCACTTGAACCCTGGAGGCAGAGGTTGCTGTGAGCAGAGATCACACCACTGCACTCCAGCCTGAGTGACAGAGCAAAATTCCGTCTCAAAAAAAAAAAAAGACTACAAAATTACTATCCAAAGAGAAATTTAAAAATCATTTCTAATTTTAAAAGAATAAGAAATTACAAAAACACACAGAACTGAAACAAAAACTGGTATAAGAACATATATACATACATACATACATATATACACACATATCTAAAAAGAACTAATCAAAAATCCTAGAAAGAATATGATCACTAACAAAGCAATGGATAAGATAAAACCCTCAAAGAGACATAGTTAAATAGACAATCGGTGAGTTGGAAGTTCAAACTGGTTAATTCATCCAGAACATAGCACAAAGAGCAAAGAATTAAAAATATGTGAAAAAACCAAGAGACATGGAAAATAGATTGAGGATCCAAGATATAACAATTAAAACTTTAAAAAAAGATAGATACAAATAATGTTGAAGAAGCAATATTTGCAGAAATAATGACTAAATTCTTTCTAGAATTGAAGGAAAGCAAGAGACCCAGATTAACAAATGACAAATGACTCTGGGTACCAGCAAGGTAAATAAAACATCTAGATTCATAAATGATACACTGGTCTCATTCCACAAAGAATCTAAATCACTTACCAGATTATATATAAAACGATAACTAAATATGTAACAAAACAGAGTCACAGAAAATTACATCAAGTAATAGATCGAGACCAGGTAGAAAGTTAGAATGCACATACATGGGCTTGAATTTTCAACTGAATTTCCAGGCGGCGAAAGTAAAAAGGGAAACTTATCAGTAACAAGAATTTCTGGCAAAAGTAAAAAAGGAAACTTATCAGTAACAAGAATTTCATTGTCCCAAGAAGAAAATATAGGGTAAACAAAGATGTTCCTAGCCTTCATATAATGGACTATTAATGACATGGAAAGCAATCTCCAGAACAATATCCCTATAAGTGTAGTCTATTTCATAAGGCTATTTCTTACAAGCCTCTTATATGGCATAGGCCCTGTCTGCTCCTCAGCTTCATCTCATACCACTCTGTTTTACTGATAACATTCCAGCACTAAACAGCCTATATATCCCAACCTTCTCTTGACATCCCTAGAACCTAGCATCATGCCAGTCGTAAAGGAGATACTTGATAAATGTCAGGGTTTTTTACTTTTATTTTTTTTGAGATAGAGTCTCACTCTGTCGCCCAGGCTGGAGTGCAGTGGCAGGACCTCGGCTCACTGCAACCTCCACCTCCCGGGTTCAAGCGATTCTCCTGCCTCAGCCTCCTGAGTAGCTGGGATTACAGGCGCCCACCACCATGTCTGGCTAATTTTTTTGTATTTTTAGTAGAGATGGGGTTTCACCATGCTGGCCAGGCTGGTCTTGAACTCCTGGCCTCAAGTGATCTGCCCACCTCGGCCTCCCAAAGTGCTGGGATTACAGGCGTGAGCCACCATGCCCGGCCTAAATGTCAAATTTAAAAAAAAATGAAATTGAACAAGTTATTAAGTGAATGGTGACCTCAGAGAGTCACCATTCACTTAATAACTAACCAACACCTCAGTGGTTAGTTAAGTGAGGTTTAAGCATACCTCAGTAAAAGCAGTCTGCTGGGAGTGAAAATAATGTGGTCTGAAAACTAAGAATTCCATTTGATTCAGAAGTAAAACCTAGAACAATTAAAGCAGAAGTTGCAAACTGGCATCCTTCAGATGGGAAGGGCCTTCACACATGTTTTATTTGTCTTATAATACTACAAGCAATTGGAAACATTAAACAAAAACTTTTAAGGAGAAAAATGTTTTACATAAATGCCTCCTACAATATTACTAAAAGATGGTCTACCGATTATTTTACTAGAACACAGTCTCTTCTATTCTGGAGCTGCTCTAACTAGGTAATACCTTTTGTCATCCTGATCTCTCTACTCCCTCTTCCTAGTTTTGCACTTCAGAGTTACAAAAAACTAGTCAAATTCAATTCACGTGCATACACATGAAATCTATAATGGAGGCTGTTGAAAATAATGCAGTTTCTTCGACCATTTTCCCAAAAAGCATGATTTCCAACCCCACCACCATCTTTGGTCATCTTCTTTTGGATGCACCTCAGACTGCCAATGTCTCTCTTAAAATGTGTCCAGGGCTGGGTGCGGTGGCTCACGCCTGTAATCCCAGCACTTTGAGAGGCCGAGGTGGGCAAATCACGAGGTCAGGAGATTGAGACCATCCTGGCCAACATGGTGAAACCCTGTCTTTACTAAAAATACAAAAAAAAAATTAGCTGGGCATGGTGGTGCGCACCTGTAGTCCCAACTACTCGGGGGGCTGAGGCAGGAGAATCTCTTGAACCCAAGAGGGAGAGGTTGCAGTGAGCCAAGATCAAGTCACTGCACTCCAGCCTGGCGACAGAATGAGACTCCATCTCAAAACAAAGACAAAAAAAAGTGTCCAGTAGTAGATTATTTGAAGGGAGGGAAATGGACAGAGTGAAACACAGGTTTCTTGTCTTGGTGTCCACAATTGTAAAATGGGAATAACAGTAACTACTGTATCCCTCAAAGGTTATTGGGAAAACATAAACGAGTTAATCTATGTAAAGTGCTTAGAACAGTGCCTGACACACGATCTTAATATATGTTCTTTAACCCATAATACAGAGAAAGAGTCCCCAGCATAAACTGATATAGAGAGGTTAAGACAGAGGTGCCTTTAAAAAATCTTATTTTGTGATCAGTGGTCAGGGCAGGGGACTCAAACTCAACCAGTGGGACCAGGTAAACAACAAATGAGTGAAGACATACTCAGACCACTATGTCCTGTATAAAAGGAGCCAAAATAAAAACAGGCATGTTCACACACAAAAGGTTCAAAGTCACAGATCTAGTTTGAATTCTCCCCTCTCTCCACTCCGTTTTATCCTGGCCTAACCACTAAATTAATTAATAGAAACGGAAGGTTTGGGGAGGAAAATAATGGGGATCAGCATCAACAATTATTTCCCCTCAACACCTTTATGAGATGTGCTACTGAATAGCCATGAAAAGGTGAAACTTACTAGCAAATCTATGTCCCCAAGAGTACTAACATTTAATTATAGCCACCATTTCTTCCTTTAATGAAGTTTTTAAAAACTTAAAAATCAAACTGTACCAACTATTTTGAGAGAGGAATCCAACTGCTCTTCTTTCTATATGAATTTCTAAACACTGTTATAAGATAAGGAAAAATAAAATAAAAATAAACAATAAGATTTTAAAAAGTAATTTACAAAACAGGCCACAGAAAATAATACTCAATTTTGCCCTGGTGGACTTCCTATTGTGATAGTTATCCTGTCTCCTTATTCGCTTTATAGGACAAGATTGGCAGAAAGAAAAGCTCCAAATATATTCACCATTAATCTCTAATAGCATTAGACAGAAAGGTAACCACACACCACTAAATTAAGCTACATTTTTAAGTTTCTATGCAGATGAAATTCACCAAAAAAGAACTCCCACCACAGGCACATAACACTAACTTCTTGTATAGTATGCCCAAGTCTTCATAATTTTATTTCTTAAAAGAATAAAAATAGCAAAAAATTTTAGGTGCAACAGTATAAATACCACAGGGTATTTGCCAACATGTCTGTGTTTACTCTGTGTTTGTCTTTAAGCAAGGAGCCGCCCTTAAAGTCCACAATGTTTCCCTGCTCCTTCTCTCTAGCCACAGTAACCTTCTGTATCCTTCCTTCACTAGCAGCATTCTGCCAAAGACTACAGGAAGTACTTTAATACACAGAACTTGCCTGTAGCAATTTCAGTTAGAGTACTGCAAATGATTTTACCAACACCTCAGTGGTTAGCTAATTGCAGTCAGAAGCTAGACTTGATTTTTCCCTAATATTTAATGTTGCTCAGTTATTCTTATATGACTTCTGTTTTCACAGATACATTTGTCATTTGTAGAAACAGATATGCAATACATCTGTTACTTCTGGAGAATTACAAAGTGAACTTCACGAACCATACTTAAAAATAAAACATTAATACTCTTGTAGGAAACTGAAACTACCAAGCAACTTGAAAAAGTTCACTGCCTGAATTCCTCCAATTATATAAGTAAGGTTTTGCAATATTATTTTCTTTCTTTCTTCCAACATCGCCCTAAAGAGGTAATACAAGTTTACTTTGCATGTGCTTGAGGTAAAATTTTTCAAATTGCTGTCATACGATCAATCCCACTCGAATTAATTTCCTTCACAATATTTTTCTTTTAGGATGGCTCATCTGTATGCTCTGTAAACCTCATAAATACTCAATCTTTTTAGTTAATCAATCCTTTGCATAGAGGATAACAATATACATCCCTCGTAATAATTCTATAAAATTATTCTTTTTCTATAAAAGTCATTCTTTTCCAGTTGGCCATAATGCCATATAAGTGGCTTTGAAGAGAAAGAAGTTAATATATTTAACTGGAAGACCATATAAAATCAAATAATAAAAACTCTGTATGTGCAAGGATTTTTTTTTCTTTTTTGAGCATTGCTATATCCACAGTACCTAGAAGACTTGTTATTGTTAAGATACCAGTTCCCCTTAAACTGACTTTAAAGATTCAAACCAAGTCCAATCAAAATACCAGGCAGCATATGGGAGAAATTAACAAACTGATTCTAAAATGTATAAGAAAATGTAAAGGGCAATAATAGTATAAGATCTTAAACTAACAGATATCAAGATTTATTGTTATAAAGACAAAGTACTTAAAACAGTGTGATACTGGGAAAAAAATATTTCAAAGATAGGTCAGTTGACTAGAATAAAAAGTCCAGAAACAGACTTACATACACAGTTAACTAATGTGCCACAAAATATCACTTCAATACAGTGCTGGAGTGCAGTCAGGGGGAATAAACTTTTCAATCCATATAGAAAAATAAACTTTTCTATATGGATTTTCAGTTGAGGAAGCACAAAATATGCTTGCAAGACTACATAAAATCATAGAATAAAACTCTGTATGTGCAAGGACTTACGTGTGCAAGTATAAAATATGTGCAAGCATAAAATATGCTTCCTCAACTGAATATCCATATAGAAAATGAACTCCTCACCCCTATACAATACCACATATGAAAATTTACTTCGGAAAGACCATAGAACTAAATGTGAAATATTAAACAATAAAAATTCCAGAACATTGCATAACACACCTCAAGGTGGACTTTAGGATAGCAATATACCCTTAAGTATGACATAAAGAGAGCACTGAATATAAAAGAAAAAATATATATTGCCTTAAAATTAAAAACTTGTTTTCATCAAAAGAAACCATTAACAGATAAAAAGCTACCAAACAAAACATTTCCACATGAGATGACAGAGATATCCGTAATACATACATCTGACAAAGGAGTCAAATTTGGAACGTATAAAGAGATAGTAAAACTGGCTGGGCACAGTGGCTCATGCCTGTAATCCCAGCACTTTGGGAGACGGAGGTAGGAGGATCACTTCAGCTCAGGAGTTCGAGGCTGTAGTGAACTAGGATCATGCCACTGCACTCCAGCCTAGGCGACAGAGTGAGACCCTGTCCCAAGGATGGACGAACGGACGGTGGGGAGGGAGGGAGGCAGGGAAAGAAAGACTATAAATCAATAAGAGAAAAGCCAACAAGAGGCTTTAACAGGCACTTAATAACACAAAATATTTAAATGCCCAATCAAGATATGAAAAGTTCCTCTAGTTCATTAATCATCAGGAAAGTGAAAATCAAACCCACAATTCTTTGCCATCATATATTCACCAGAAAGGCTAAAACGAAAACCACAGACAAAACCAAGTATAGGTGAGGATTTAAAGCAATAACAACTCTCATTCACTGCTCACAGGATTGTAAATTGCAATAATCACCTGAGAATACCATTTCATGATATTTCCTAAAGCTGAACAACACATAACCTATGACACAACAATTCCATTCCTTAGGTAAATGCTCAATAGAACACATTCATATAGTCACCAAAAGATACATATAAGAATGTTCACAGTGGCACCATTCATAATGATTGATTATAGCCACTATGATTGTTACAATCAGAAACAACAGACAATGACAGGTATTAGCTAGGACATTACTAGAACTAGAACCTTCATGCATTGCAAAACGAGAATGCAAACACGATGCAAAGTGGGAATGCAAATTATACAGTCAATTTGGAAAACAGTTTGATCATTTGTCAAAAAGTTAAACATGGTGGGAGGCCAAGGAGGACGGATCATTGAGGTCAGGAGTTCGAGACCAGCCTCACCAACATAGTGAAACCTGTCTCTACTAAAAATACAAAAATTAGCTGGGAGTGGTGGTGCATGCTTGTAATCCCAGCTACTCAGGAGACTGACGCATGAGAATCTCTTGAACCCAGGGGGCAGAGTTTGCAGTGAGCCAAGATCACACCACTGACAAGACTGTCTCAAAAGAAAAAAAAATCAACAAAGAAAAAATCGTTAAACATGGGAGCCAGGCACGGTGGCTCACGCCTGTAATCCCATCACAATGGGAGGCCAATGCAGGCGGATCGCTTCAGTCCAGGAGTTCGAGACCAGCCTGGGCAACATGGCAAAACCTCATCTCTACTAAAAATACAAAAATTAGCCAGGCATGGTGGTGCACACCTGTAGTCCCAGCTACTTGGGAGTCTGACATAGGAGAATCACCTGAGCCCTGGGAGGTCGAGACTGCAGTGAACCATGATCATACCACTTTACTCCAGCCTGGGCAACAGAGTGAGAACCCATCTCAAAAACAAACAAAAAAATGTTAAACATAAAATCACCAAATGACGTGAAAATTCCACTCTTAGTACATACCCAAGAAATATGAAAACATGTCTAAATAAAGACTAGAATATGAAATATGAAAACATGTCTAAATAAAGACTAATATGATTATTAGGCAGCATTATACCTAATAACCAAATTTGAAACTTGGGAAAATGGGAAGCAATCCAACGTTCACCAGTTGGTGAATGGATAAACAAAATGTTATATATTCGTGCCAAGAAACACTACTCACCAATAAAAAGGAATAAATTAATGATGCATGGTAAAACATGTAAGAACCTCAAAAATATCTGCTAAGTGAAAGAAGACAGACAAGAAAGGAGACATACCATATGATTACATTTGTATGATATGTCCAGAAGAGGCAATTTTATAGAGACATAAAGCTGATGGTTACTTTGGGCTCAGGATAAATGTAGAGACTGACTTCAAACAGGCACAGGAAATGAACTGGAATAATGGCAATGTTCTAAAACTGAATTGTGCTGATTATGGCATAACTCTGTATGTTTGCTAAAAATCACTTAATTATATACTTAAGATAGATGAATCATTGATGGTATGTAAATTAAAAGTATATATAAAAGTATTTTTTAAAGTAACCAGCAAGGGATAGCAGGTAGGAAGCTATAAATGAACAAATTTTGTAATGTATTGATATAGCAGAAGCTGGCTGATAGCTAATAAGAGTTTGTTATACTAGGCCTGGCGCAGTGCCTCACACCTGTAATCCCAACACTTTGGGAGGCCAAGATGGGGGGATCACGAGGTCAGGAGATTGAGACCAACCTGGCTAACACGGTGAAACCCCGTCTCTACTAAAAATACAAAAAATTAGCCAGGCGTGGTGGCAGGCACCTGTAGTCCCAGCTACTCAGGAGGCTGAGGCAGGAGAATGGCACGAACCCGGGAGGTGGAGCTTACAGTGAGCCAAGATTATGCCACTGCACTCCAGCCTGAGCAACAGAGCGAGACTCTGTCTCAAAAAAAAAAAGAAAAAAAAAGTGTGTTATGCTCATTCCTTCTACTTTCACGTATGTTTGAAAACTTTAATAATAATGTTTCTTTAAAAATTAAGAAAACAGCCGGGCGCGGTGGCTCACGCCTGTAATCCCAGCACTTTGGGAGGCCAAGGCGGGCGGATCACGACGTCAGGAGATCAAGACCATCCTGGCTAACACGGGGAAACCCTGTCTCTACTAAAAATACAAAAAATTAGACGGGCGAAGTGGCAGGCGCCTGTAATCCCAGCTACTCGGGAGGCTGAGGTAGGAGAATGGCGTGAACCCCCGGGGGGAGGAGCCTGCAGTGAGCCGAAATCGCGCCACTGCACTCCAGCCTGGGTGACAGCGAGACTCTGTCTAAAAGAAAAAAATAAAAAATAAAAAATAAAAATAAAAATAAATTAAGAAAACAACCCAATTTTAAAAAAATCAATAAAGTATTTGAACAAACACCTCACCACAGAATATATACAGATGGCAAATAAACACATGAAAATGATGCTTAGCATCATTAGATATTAGGTAAATACAAATTACAACCACAATAACTACTACTACACATCTATCACAATATCAAAAATTAAGAAGACTAACTATATCTAGTGTTGAGGAAGACATGGAGCACCTAGAACTCACATACACAGCTGGTGGGAACAAACTCCTTGGAATACAGTTTGGCAGTTATTTAAAAAGTTAAAAATGATTCAGCCATTCCACTCCGCTTACCCAAGAGGAATGAAACCACTTATCCATACACAAATGTTTATAGCAACTTTATTTATAATACTCAAAAAACAGAAATAACTCACATGTCCATCAACAGGAAAATGGATAAACTGTGGTATATCCATACAACGGAATACTACACGGCAATAAAAAGAAATGAAATACTGATGCACACAACAACATAAACTACAAAATAGTTAATGCTAAATGAAGAAGCCAGCTGGGAGAGAGGGATTATAAGGATACACAAGAAAACTTTGGGGGCTTACAGATGTGTTCATTATCTTGCTTGTGATGCTAGTTTCACAGGTACATATTCATGCCAAAATTTATCAAATTATAAATTGTGTGGCTTATTGTGTATCAATTACATAACAATAAAGCTATTTTTTTAAGTCAGTATAGTAGATTCCTTGAGTAAGAGTGAGGGCAGTAACAGTAGGGAACAAGAAGAATTTCTGGGATGCTGTTAATGTGTTTCTTGACTGGGTGCTAGTTATATGGATGTGTTTGCCTTGCAAATTCCTGAAGCTACATAATTATGACTTGTACACTTCTCTGTATGTATATGTCAATTTTTCTAAAGCTTATTAAAAAGAAAATGAGATACTACTATATACTCATCAAAATGTCAGTCTTTTTAATTTTAGAGAATACTAAACTTTAGCAAAGATATGAAGCAACTGGAACTCTCATACATTGCTAGTGAGAATGTAAACTGGTACAGTCACTTTGGAAAACTAGCTGTATCCACTAAAGTAGAACATACCACATGCCGGATGACCTAGCAGTTCTACCCCTATACATATACCAAAGAGAGATATGTTCATATGTCCACTCAAAGACACGTATAAAACCTTTGTTTAGAAGCCCTAGTCAAAAATCATACAAAACAAAAACAATAGGAATTTTCTCTATCAGTATAAATTGTGATATATTCATTCAGTGGACACAACAAAGAATGAACTACTACTACATGCAACAACATGCATGAAGCTTAAAAGCTGACTACTGAAAGAAATCAGACACAGAAGGGTACATATTCTATGATGCCATTTAAGCTCAAATATTAGAAATCCAAAAATAACAACTATTCTGATAAAAAAAAAAAGTACTGGTTGCCATTGAAAGGTATGAATATTAACTGCTTCTGGGGCCCTGATAATGTTCTTGGGGGATAGGGGATCGTTCTTTTTTAGAGACAAGGTCTCACTCTGTCACCAAGTCTGGAGAGCAGTGGTGCGATCACAGCTCACTGCAGCCTTGAAATCCTGGACTCAAGTGATCCTCCTGCTTCAGTCTCCAAGTAGTTAGGACTAGAGGCATGCGTCACCTTGCCTGGCTAATTTTTTTTTTTATTTTTTATAGAGATAGGGTCTCACTATGTTGTCCAGGCTGGTCTAAAACTCCTGGTCTAAAGTGATCAATCTGATCTGGCCTCACCAAGTGTTGGGATTACAGGCGTGCGCTACTGCACCTGGCCTGCTGGTAATGTTCTATTATCTTCATCTGGATAATAGTTACATGAGTGTGTTCACAAAAACTTATCAGTGTACTAAGGACTTGTCCATCTTACTATAAATAGGCTATATTTCAACTTTTTAAAATTTATTCCCCAAAATTTCAACTCTACACTAAGCCAAAAGAGGTAAGATAAATAATTTTTTTTTTTGGGGGGGGACAGTCTTGCTCTGTTGCCCAGGCTGGAATGTGGTGGTGTGATCTCAGCTCACTGAAACCTCTGCCTTCTGGTTTCAAGTGATTCTCCTGCCTCAGCCTCCTGAGTAGCTGGGATTACAGGTGCCCGCCACGACGCCTGGCTAATTTTTTTTTGTATTTTTAGTAGAGGCGGGGTTTCACCATGTTGGTCAGGCTGGTCTCAAACTCCTGACCTCGTGATCCGCCCGCCTCAGCCTCCCAAAGTGCTGGGATTACAGGCGTGAGCCACTTTGCCTGGCCTAGAAGTAAATAATTTAAATAATGCAACTGTCCTCTCTGACCACATCCTGTCCCCATACAGGAAATGAAAATAAGCCTGAAACAATCAATGCATACAGGCAAAATCTATAGAAAGAATATGCTAATTATTTCAGAGGTTTCTCTACTATTGACAAGAAGTAAAAACAATGTTTACACAACCAAAAAAAGAGGATAGAAATATCTTTGTCTATATACTCAGAAAATAATTTGAAAATTAATTGGGAGAACATTAAAGAGTAAGAAGAACTCAGAAGGATCATCTAAAGGGCAAATGTGATAAGTAACAGAAACAGGCAGTAAACTGGCTCTCTACAAATGGGCTCGATTGTCCCAAGCAGAGACACACTGGACCATTTTAATTTCTGCATATGATTACTTTATAAAAATTTTAAAAATGCATTATTAGATATGTTACATAGTTTACATACATTATTATATAGGATTGTATAAACAAAACCAGCTATAATCTATTTGAGAGACATTTAAAGAAATTTTTCAGCCAGGCGTGGTAGCTCATGCCTCTAATCCCCAGTGCTTTGAGAGGCTGAGACAGGAGAATTACTTGAACCCAGGAGTTTGAGACCAGCCTGGGCAACATAGTAAGACCCTGTCCCTACAAAATAAAAATAGTAGACGGGCATGGTGGCATGCACCTGTAGTCCCAGCCACTCAGTAGGCTAAGGCAGAAGGATCACATGATCCCAGGAGTTCAAGATTACACTAAGCTATGATTGTGCCACTGCAATCCAGTCTGGGTGCGAGAGCAAGACCCTGTCTCAAAAAAAAAAAAAAAAAGAAAGAAAGAAAGAAAAGAAATTTTTCAAGGGTAAATTTGACTTTGACTTTGACCACTCTGTAAAATGTAATTCCACTGTACCTGCATACATACATATTTACACACAGATACATAGCATAAATATCTATGTGCATATATGTATTTGACAAAAAAAAAAGACCAAGTTTAAATATATCATTTAGAGTTACAAAAGTAACAAAGGTACTAAAATAGTGCCACAATTATATTGAAAAGAGTAGGCTAGAGAGGAATGGCTTAGTAAGTTTCTCATTTATTATAGGTAATCAAGTGAGAATGTCTAGAATTGACAAAGAGTCAGTTATAAGCATATTATTTAAAGATATAGAGGCTGAGCATGGTGGCTCACACCTGTAATCCCAGCACTTTGGGAGGCTGAGGTAGGCGGATCATCTGAGGTCAGCAGTTCAAAACCAGCCTGGACAACATGGTGAAACCCCATCTCTACTAAAAAGACAAAAATTAGCCGGGTGTGATGGCAGGCACCTGTAATCTCAGCTACTCAGGAGGCTGAGGCAGGAGAATCACTTGAACGCAGGAGGCAGAAGTTGCAGTGAGCCAAGACTGCACTACTGCACTCTAGTTTTTCCTGGGTGATAGAGCAAGACTCTGTTTCAAAAAAACAACAAAAATAAAATAAATAAATAAAATAAAATAAAATAAAATAAAATAAAATAAAATAAAATAAAGAAATAGAAATAATCACCAGGAGAACCAAAGTAGACATCCACTTTTAATCTTTGTGGAAAAAGACTGGGATTGGAGCAGAGGACTCACTTTTCATAAAATTTAATGTACTATTTTACATTTTAAATCATGAACATGTCCTATTTACTTGATTAAAACTTTAAATCGGCCAGGTGCTGTGGCTCATGCCTGAAATCCCAACACTTTGGGAGGCCAAGGCAGGTGGATCACGAGGTCAAGAGATCGAGCCCATCCCGGCCAACATGGTGAAACCCCATTTCTACTAAAAATACAAAAATTAGGAGGGCATGGTGGCACGCACCTGCAGTCCCAGCTACTCGGGAGGCTGAGGCGGGAGAATCACTTGAACCCAGGAGGTAGAGGCTGCAGTGAGCCAAGATGGCGCCACTGGACTCCAGCCTGAGTGACAGAGCGAGACTCCATCTCGAAAATAAATAAATAAATAAATATATAAATAAATCTTGTTACAGAAGACTATATCATATAAAAATTTTGATTTGTTAAAATTTTTAAAGCATATCATAGACTGTTTTTCTTTCTTTTTCTTTTTATTTTTAGACAGGGTTTCACTCCCATCACCCAGGCTGGAGTCCAATGGTCCTATGTGAGCTCACTGCAATCTCCGGCTCCAGGGCTCAAGCAAGTCTCCTGCCTCAGCCTCCCTATTAGCTGGGATTACAAGCATGTGCCACTGCACTTGGCTAAAACAGCGTATCATAGACTTTCATCTCAATTTTATAAATATATATGTAGTGCACATGTATGAAAGTGTACTTGTAAAGGGCATCATAACTGTTGCTATTTCACAGGTGTGAAAGGATCAAACCAGATAACATATATAAAATACTCAGAGCATAGTACAAAGTAAGGATTCAATAAATGTCAGCTATCATTACTAGTATTTATTATACAGGCATAGAAAAAGCATTCAAGATCGGGCACAGTGACTCACGCCTGTAATCCCAGCACTTTGGGAGGCCGAGGTGGGTGGATCACCTGAGGTCAGGAGTTCGAGACCAGCCTGGCCAACATGGCAAAACACTGTCTCTACTAAAAATACAAAAATCAGCTGGGGGCGGTGGCTCACACCTGTAATCCCAGCACTTTGGGAGGCCAAGGCTGGCGGATCACCCGGTCAAGAGATTGAGACCATCCTGGCCAACATGGTGAAACCCAGCCTCTACTAAAAATACAAAAAATTAGCTGGACGTGGTGGCGTGTGCCGGTAATCCCAGCTACTCAGGAGGCTGAGGCAGGAGAATCGCTTGAACCTGGGAGGTGGAAGTTGCAGTGAGCCGAGATCGCACCACTGCTATCTAGCCTGGATCACAGAGTGAGACTCTGTCTCAAAAAAAAAAAAAAAGAAAGAGCATTCAACAGAAATATTAAAAACTGATGCTATTCATTATGTAAAGCACCTGATACAGAATAAGCACTCAACAACTACTGATTGAACCAATGAATTAATTAGTTCTCTCTAGCTTTCAAGGAATAGGTGATTTTCTTCTAAGATTATCAAATCAA
Source organism: Hylobates moloch (assembly GCF_009828535.3). Taxonomy (NCBI): domain Eukaryota; kingdom Metazoa; phylum Chordata; class Mammalia; order Primates; family Hylobatidae; genus Hylobates; species Hylobates moloch. Next base: position 45,135,782 of record NW_026652286.1, read on the forward strand.
AAATAAAGGCAGACAGCTACCAAATTAACTATAATGAAATTAGAATTTCATTAAAAAATCTGACAAAGCCTAAAAGAGTTATGCCCCAATCTCTCATTATTTATAATGAGAATAACAACAGTAGCAGCAATAGTGGTTACCATGTAGAAAATTTACTGTATATTAATTTTTCCTTCTAACAATCTCCCATATTTTAAAATTTTTGCTACAAAGACAACTTTTACAATTTGCAGAAGGAAATAACAATTTCAGAATACTACCCCACATATAAAGTAATTGCTTAAAGGGTCAAAATTTTCAAATTGTATCAAATTATCTTTGTACATGAAAGAGTAGTTACTAATTCTTATACAACCACAAAATGATATATCAACATAATTTTTTCTTGTCACATTTAGTAATCTGGACTCCACTAAAGGTCTAAGTAAAATTAAAGAAGGAAATGCTTCAATTTCCCTAGGAAAAGCTCCATGTCATCCACTAAAAGCATTATTACTCTTTATCAACACAGTCATAATGAGAACTAAATGCGTGATGAAAAATTAACCTTTCATAAACTGCAGAGAATGGGGCATATAAAGAAGAATAAATCAACATACTTGTAAAAAGTATTATTATTCATACTTGTAAATACTTTACAAATATAGTAAATAATGTCTCCTCCAGGTTTACAACCCTCTTTATAATGGTTCAAATGCAGCAAAGTGGGGGATCAAAATGAGATAGAAATAACAAGAAAAGGGCTGGGCACGGTGGCTCATGCCTGTAATCCCAACACTTTGGGAGGCCAAGGCGGGCAGATCATGAGGTCAAGAGATCAAGACCATCCTGGCCAACATGGTGAAACCCTGTCTCTACTAAAAATACAAAAATTAGCTGGGTGTGGTGGCACACGCCTGTAGTCCCAGCTACTCAGGAGGCTGAGGCAGGAGAATTGCTTGAACCTGGGAGGCAGAGGTTGTAGTGAGCCAAGATTGCGCCACTGTACTCCAGCCTGGCAACAGAGCGAGACTCCATCTCAGAAAAAAAAAAAAAACGAGAAAGAAATAACAAGAAAAGGAAGGCATAGGGATACTATGGCTTCTCTCCAAAAACCATTTCTGTCCTTAAGCCACGGAAAATTAGTATACCTAGATGGGACCTCCAATTTCAAGCTTACCTGTGCATACTCTCTTTCAATAGCAGCCTTCTTCTGACTGAATGTCCTAAAAATACAAAGAAAAATTAATTACCAGAAGGATAACTTAATAATTTAACGTAAATCTATCAACACACCTTCAAATACTGCCTAGTTAAGATATGTGAGGGAAAGGACAATATTTTATTCATCTTTACATGCTTAGGATTACTGCTAACAGCATGGTCTCTACAGTCAGAGACCTCAGCTGTACCACTTACTAGCTGTATGACCTTGGCCAAGTCATTTGACTTCTCTCTTCCTCAGTTTCCTCCTTGCTAAAATGGGGATAATAACAGTACTCACCTCATAGGGATATTATAAAATTTAGTTACTTGAAATACATAAAGCACTCAAAATAGTGCCTACCACATGGTAAAACCTATATAAATGATGGCTACTGTTATAAGAATAGCTACTATATATTAGGCACTAAAGATGCTTACTGGACTTAACCAATGTAAGAGGGAACTAATGAAAACAAGGTGAAAATCAAATTTTGATTGGCTTCTGAATATGAAAAATGCTCAAAATGTTTCCTTCACTCCAGTTTTTTTATAAGCATTAAAAAACAATGTACAAGGCCACTACAAATTGTGGTATGATGAGAGCACACTTTCCATACATGTATTATATTTCAAAGATTCTAAGGTATACCCTTTTCTTTCCTTTTTTCTTTTTTTAGAGAGAGGGTCTTATTCTGTTGCCTAGGCTGGAGTGCAGCGGTGAGGTCCTAGCCCACTGCAGCCTTTAATTCCTGGGCTCAAGAGATCTTCCCACCTCAGCCTCCCAAGTAGCTGGGACTACAGGTGCACACCACCACATCTGGCTAATTTTTAAATACTTCTTGTAGAGATGGAGTCTTGATACGTTTCCCAGACTGGTCTCGAACTCCTGGCCTCAAAGCAATCCTCCTGCCTTGGCCTCCCAAAGCACTGGGATTACTGGCATGAGCCAACACACTTAGCCAGTACATCCTTTACCTATATTAACATTTATGATACTGGAATGCATCTTTTAATGATGATTGGCGGTATTTTCCTCCATCTTAACAGTATATAAAATAACAGTGTACCTTACAAACATAGGCATTGTAGAGTCAACAAAATGTGTTACTACTGACAATTTACCTTGAATATCCTGAGTTTAAAGACTTTACCGTTATGTGCCAGGAATCAGTGCTCTTAAAATCATTGCACCAGTGTAAAGACATAAGAGTAAGAAGTAGGAAAAAAAAAAAAAAAAAAGGAAAGCACTGAAATAAAGAAAAAGGCAAGAAACCAAAATTCTCATCTTAAAAATCATTTAAATTCACCAAATGACTTGATTTCTTATATAAAAATATAACTGTTTAAGATCTTACTATATTTGTTTTGAGTAAATAATTTCTTAATTTCAAAATAACAAAAGGAAGAAGTTTCACTTTAAACCTAAAGATTAATGCTTATTCAAGAGTGCTTCAAATGGCCAATACAATAAAACAAAGACTACATGATTTTTTTAAATGTTTATTAAAAAAAAGTCTCCAGTGCATTCAAGGTTAAGCAACGAGAGAGGATTCTGGGAGATGGCAGCTTAGTAAACACCAGGAATCTGACTCCCAGGCTAGGTAACAATTGCACTGGCAGAATGAATCATGTAACCATTTTGGAACTAGGAGTCAACTAGAGGGGGTGACCACTGTTGTTGCATTTCCCTCAACATTGATGCAAGTTCCTCTCCTGACTGAAATGACTTTCAGAGGATTTAAAGAACTGATGCCTTTTCCTTCTCCCTTAATTTTTCTCTTTTTCCCCTTTTGAGAGCCAGATCTGGAAGAACAAGACATTCTAAAGCAACCACATTTAAGGGAGAAATTGAAAAGTCACCACACAAACCCACGGGAAGGTGCAGGTTCACAAAAGACTTCAGAAGCCCTGATTTTAACGCTTCAGGCACAGCTCAGTACAGACTACCTACAACATTTAAAAACTTTTTAACTATTAAAAAAAAAATCCCTGGGCAAGGAGGGGAATCTGATTAGCAGAGTTACCTCAAATCTGGTATTCTGGTTCAAGTTGATGTTTGAAAAAAAAAATGAGGGCAGAGTTACCACATTATTACATTCAAATCTCCAGTTTTCAACAAAAATCACAAGGCATGCTAAGAAGGAGAGAAGTATGGCCCATTGAAAGGGGAAAATAAGCCAATACAAATTGTCCCTGAAAAGAATTGATGGCAGATCTACTAAACAAAGATACTAAAACAATGGTTTTAAAGATGTTCAAAGAATTAAAGGGCAAAATGGTAAAACTAAAGAAAACTATGTGTGGGCAAAATGTAAATATGAAAAGAAAGCAATGCTGTGGGGGAAATTAACAGCTTCAAATACTTACATTATTTTACAAGATGAGGCTGGGCGCAGTGGCTCATGCCTGTAATCCTAGCACTTTTGAGAGATAGAGGTGGGTGGATCACTTGAGGCTAGGAGTTTGAGCCAGGCCTGGCCAACATGGCAAAACTCCGTCTCTACTAAAAATACAAAAATTAGCTAGGCGTGGTGGCGTGTGCCTGTAGTCCCAGCTACTCGGGAGGCTGAGGCAGGAGAATTGTTTGAACCCGGAGGTGGGGGTAGCAGTGAGCCAAGATAGCACCACCGCACTCCAGCCTGGGCAAGAGAGTGAGACTCCATCTCAAAACAAACAAACAAAAAACAAAAGATCGATCTCAGATCAACAACCTAACTTTACAACGTAAGGAACTAGAAAAAGAACAAATTAAACTCAAAGTTAACAGAAAGAAGGAAATATTAATAATAAAGATTAGAAAAGAGATAAACAAAGACAGTAGAAAAATAATACAGAAAATCAATGAAACCAAAAGTTGGTTCTTCAGAAAGTTCAACAAAATTGACAAACTTTACCTAGGACTAGGCGGACTTAGGAAAAAAGGGAAAATACTAATTACCAAAATCAGAAATGAAAGTGGTGAACACTACTACTATTCTATAGAAGTAAAAAGATTGTAAGAGTATTATAAGCAACTGTACACCAGCAAATTAGGTAACTTAAATGAAAACAGGGAAATAATCCAAGTGTCCCAGAAATGAATGGATAAATACAATGTGGTATACACAATGAAATATTATTCAGCTTTAAAAAGGAAGACAAATCTGATATATGCTACAATATGGATGAACCTTAAGAATACTATGCAAGGGGAAATAAGTCAATCAAAAACACACAAATATTGTATGATTCCAATTATATGAGGTCCTACAGCTAACTGTACAACAGCCTCAGGCAGTTCCTTCAGGAGGTATACCAGAAAAAGGCATTGTATCATAGGAGATGACAGCTCCATGCATGTTACTGCCCCTGAAGACCTCCTATGGGACAAGAGGTGAAGGCAGAAGACAATAATATTGATGATTCTGACAGTGTGCAGGCCTAGGTTAATGTATGTGTGTCTTTGTTTTTGACAAAAAAATTTTTTAAGTACAAAAAAATAAAAATTTGTAAAAATAGTCAAAAGTTTATAAAGATATAAAGAAAATATTTTTATATAGTTGTACAATATGTGTTTTAAGCTAAATGTTATTTCAAAAGGTCAAAAACTTTTTTTTTAAATTTACAAGTTTATAAAGTAAAAAAGTTACAGTAAGCTAAGGTTAATTTATTTATTACTGAAGAAAGAAAAGTTTTTGGGCCAGGTGTGGTGGCTCACCCTGTAATCCCAGCACTTTGGGAGGCCAAGGCAGGTGGATCACTTGAGGTCAGGAGTTTGAGACCAGCCTGGCCAACATGGTGAAACCCCATCTCTACTAAAAATACAAAAATTAGCCAGGCATGGTGGCGCGTGCCTGTAGTCCCAGCTACTCGGAAGGCTGAGGCAGAAGAATTGCTTGAACCCGGGAGGCAGAGGTTGCAGTGGGCCGAGATCACGCCACTGCACTCCAGCCTGGGCAACAGAGCGAGGCTTTGTCTCAGAAAAAAAAAGTTTTTAAAATAAATTTAGTGCAGCCTAAGTGTATAGTGTAATAAATAAATAGCCTACAGCAGTATACATTAGTTTCCTAGGCCTTTACATTCACATGGCACTCACTGACTCACCCAGGGCAACTTCCAGTCTCCTAAGCTCCATTCACGGCAAGTGCCCTACACAGTAATACCATTTTTCATCTTTTTCCCAGGCTGGAGTGCAGTGATGCAATCATAGCTTACTCTCAACTTTCAACTCCTGTGCTCAAGTGATCCTCTCACCTCAGCCTCTTAAGTAGCTAGGACTACAGGCACATGTCACCACATGTGGCTAATTGTTGTTGTTGTTCCATTCCTTGCTATGTTCCCTAGGCTGGTCCTGAACTCCTGGCCTCAAGCAATCCTTCTGCCTTGCTCTCCCAAAGTGCTAGGATTACAGGCATGAGCCACACTGCCCAGCCCATTTTTTAATCTTTCATACCATATTTTTGTTATATCTTTCCTATATTTAGATATGTTTTGATATATAAATACCATCGTGTTACAACTGCCTACAGTATTCAGTACAGTAACATGTTGTACAGGTTTGTAGCCTAGCAGCAATAGGCTATATCATATAGCTTAGGTGTGTAGTAGGCTATAGTTTAAGTGTACTCCATGATGTTCATACAATGACAAAATTGCCTAACAATGCACTTCTTAGAATGTATCCCCATCATTAAGCAATGCATGATTGTATATATACGTGTGTGTGTGTGTGTGTGTGTGTGTGTGTGTGTGTGTGTGTGTGTACTAAAAAAGTAATGAAAGTTTTCTCTGGGTCATGGTATTATAGGCTTCCTTTACTTTCTTCTTTTGCTTTCCATAATCTCTGGTGTTTTAGTAAACATACAATGTTTGGGAAAAATAAGTCCTTTTTTAAAAAATAAATGCACATTCATAAACATGTACACACACTTTTTTTACACTCATGTTGTTTTTCTAAAATTGGACTAAGAAATTATTATGACCAGCACTACCAAATGTTATCTCCCTACCCACTACAAATACCCAAGCAAAAGAGACTAATTAAAATGAACTAGCTCACACTTTCACCATTTAAAAAAAATCTTAAAAACCTACCTATATATTTTGTAGAAGGTTGGATTTTTTTATATTTCATAAAAGATAAAAGGAAATATTTAAATTATGTATTTATTACCCTTTTAAGTTTATATATAACCCATTTTAAATTAAGGACATTCACGTGAAGTCCACAAGAAAAAGGAATAGCTTTTGTACCCTTGATGTGCATATCAACTAATTTAAATATTCTCAGTGGCATTCTTAGTTGTCAGTAAAATGTTACTTGTCTACCAACTAATTTCCTGTTTTAAAGCAAAAAACAAATGTGGGATAACAACTACTCAAAATTCACATAATAAATATTTGGAAATCTATTCATTATAATGTATCATATATATATCAAGAGAGCACAGAAGAAGAAACCTGATAATCTCCATATAAGATGAAAAGGCATTTGCTAAAATTCTGAATCATTGTCTCATAAAATTTTTAAAAAATATTAATGGGTGCTATAATAAAACAGACAATAACAAGAATTGGCAAGTATGTGAAGAAATCAGAACTCTCATACATGGTTAGTGGAAAAGTAAATGGTGCAGGTTCTGTGGAAAACAGTCTGGGAATTTCCAAACTGGTTAAACACATCATTAGCATATGATCCAACAATTCTATTCCCAGGTGTACATCCAGGAAAACTTAAAATACATGTCCACACAAAAACTGGGAAATGAATGTTCACAGCAGCATTATTCATAATACCCAAACAGTGCAAACAACCCACATGTCCATCAACTGATGAATGTATAAACAAGATGTGGTATATTTATATAATGGAATGTTATTCAGCCATAAGAAGGAATGAAGCACTGATACATGCTACAATATGGATGAACCTCAATAACATTACGCTAAGTGAAAGAAAACGGATGCAAAAGGCCATATATTTTAGAATCTCATTTATACAAAGTGCCTAGAATAAGCAAGTCTAGAGAGACAAAAAGTAAATTACTGGTTGCCAAGGCCTAGGAGATTGAGAAAAACTTTGCCATTAATCCAAAAGTACAGTATTTTTCTTTAACTAGATAAGCATTTTCATACAGAAAAATGAGCACGTAAAAATAGCCATAAAAATTCTGAGAAAGAGTAGTATTTTTTTTAAAAGCCTACCCTTGCCAGATGTTAAAAATTAATTTTAAAGTGACAGTAATTAAAATAGCTTGGTAATGGAACATAAGTAGACAGAGATAATAAAACATAAGTTAGGAATCAGGAATATATCTAAATATATCTACAAATTTAGTAACTGAAAATTCTCAGGGAAAAAAGATGAATTATCAGTAAATTGTGTTGGGATAACTTGATAGGAAGATCTAATGTTAGGTAAACAAAAAATGTACAGAATAATGTATACTATCTTTTCATATAAAAATGTTTACACATATATATTTATGGTAATTACAATACTTCTTAATTACAGCATTTCCTCATGTCAAAAACTGTCCTGTGCAAAAATGCCTACTCTGGTTCCTTTAGAAATCACTGTGACAGAACTCCCTAAAATATTACATGAGACTAGCCTAACAAGGGCTCTACATGAAGAAACTGGCAGTAGTAGTAGAAGAAAGACCTTTTACTACATTCCTGTTTGTACTATTTGAATGTAAACTATGTGCATATGTATAATGCATGTTTTTATTAAGATGAAATTCACATAATATACAATCAACTGTTTTAAACAATTCAGTGACATTTAGTGCATTCACAAATGTTGTACAACCACCACCACCTCTCCCTAATTTCAAACTTTTTCATCACCCCAGAACACTCCAGACCCATTAAGTAATCACACTTCATTCCCCTTTCTTCTCCTCCCCTGTCAACTACTAATTTCTTGTCTCTACAAATTTGCCTCTTCTGGATATTTCATATGAAAGAAATTATATGTGACCTTTTGTGTCTGACTTCTTTCACTTAGCATACATTTGTAAGGTTTATCCAAGTTGTAGTATGTATCAATACTTCATTTGTTTTTATGGCTGAATAATGTTCCATTCTATGGGTATACCACAATTTGCTTATTCATTCATTTATTGATAGACATTTGGGTTTCCACATTTTGAGTATTATGGATAATGCTGCTATCCACATTCATGTATAAATCTGTATGTAAAGACACGTTTTAGACCAGGCGTGGTGGCTCACGCCTGTAATCTCAGCACTTTGGGAGGCCAAGGCGGGCGGATCACTTGAGGTCAGGAGTTCGAGACCAGCCTGGCCAACATGGTGAAACCCCATCTCTACTAATACAAACAACAACAAAAAATTAGCCAGGTGTGGTGGCGGGTGCCTGTAATCCCAGCTACATGGGAGGCTGAGGCAGGAGAATCACTTGAACCCGGGAGGCGGAGGTTGCAGTGAGCCGAGATCACGCCACTGCACTCCAGCCTGGGCCACAGAGTGAGACTCCGTCTCAAAAGAAAGAAAAAAGAAAAGAAAGCAAATATCCCTTCTAGACAGAATTATAGAATGTCAAACCACATTCACATGTTATGCCCCAGCTAAGTTTCTTAAAAGGACCAGTAGGCTCATGCTTTCATGTTCTAGCAAATGTGGTCTTTTCCACTTGGAATTTCCTCCCCTGTTATTTGGCCTAACTCTTCCTCATTCTTTAAAAGCTAGCTGAGGCTGGGCGTGGTGGCTCATGCCTGATGACTTGAGGTCAGAAGTTGGTGACTAGCCTGGCCAACATGGTGAAACCCCATCTCTACTAAAAATACAAATAATTAGCTGGGCGTGGTAGCGTGCACCTGTAATCCCAGCTACTCAGGAGGCTGAGGCAGGAGAATCGTTTGAACTAGGGAGGCAAAGGTTGCAGTGAGCTGAAATTGTACCACTGCACTCCAGCCTGGGCGACAGAATGAGACTCAGTCTCAAAAAAAAAAAAAAAAAAAACCTAGCTGAAAGTATGATCTCATCTGAGAAGCCTTCCTGAATTCCTCTTGTGATTCAGATATACCTCCTCTGAGATCCTCTAGCATCTGCTTTTTTAGAGGTAGGGTCTTGCTCTATCAACAAGGCTGGAGTACATTGGTGTGATCATAGCTCACAGCAGCCTCTAACTCATGAGATGAAGTCATCCTCCCTCCTTAGCCTCCCAAGTAGCTGGGACTATAGGTGTACACCACCACACCTGGCTAATTTTTTAAGTTTGTTTTTTTTTTTTTTTTTTTGTAGTGATGGGGTCTTGCTATGTTGCTGAGGCTGATCTCAAACTCCTGGCTTCCAGTGATTCTTCTGCCTCAGCCTCCCAAAGTGCTGGGATTACAGGCACAAGTCACCATACCTGGCCTGGCATCTTCTAACATAGCATCCACTTTAAGTATTGTAATTGTCTATGAATTGACTATGGAGCTCCCTGAGAGCATTTAAGTGTACTCTGTATCTTAGTATTTATATGTTTAGCACAGTGATTGAATATTGTAAAAAGTTCAAAAAATGTTTGTTGAATGAATGACTGAAACAATAGACAAAAACTACATAATCAGTTTTCAGACTCTTCATAAATTTGATTAATAGCTCAGCAGGTTAGCTCCTGAGACAGGCAGAAACAAGATCACAATCTACATCCACATGGACCAATTAAGTTTCTTGACTTTGGTCACATTATATCAGTTAAAACAAGCATTTTGTGTATATCAAATCAAGGAGGGCATCGGAGTATAAAGGATTAACCTTACCCAAAGACAGGTCTTACCTTTCTCTTTGGCTTCTGGGAGGTAATCTCTAAGCCCTTGGAATGTCTTGCCTGACATAAGTGTTTTTGTCTAATGGGGACCTTGGGCCACACCAAACAGTCTATGCTAACAATGTGATTTCATCGGGGGTGGGTGGGATGATGAGCCTTGGGTCACTCAGTATCATCTCAACCTCTGGAGAGGCTGGAGGCTAAGGCCAGCCGCATGAGTAGTAATCACGTCTAAGTGACTGAACCGCAATAAAAACCGCATACCAAGACTCAGGTAGGCTTTCCTAATCGGCAAGACTCTGTGCATACTGTCACACATCATTGCAGAAGAAGTGAACACTGTACAGTTCCACAGAGGACAATGGGAAGCTCTGATTGGAACTCTCTTAGACCCTGCCCTGTGCACCTCTTCCCTTGGCTGATTTTAAACTCTACTCTTTTGCTATAATAAATCATAACCTTACTGAGTAAACTTTCAGTGAACTCTGAGAGTCCTGGCAAATTATTGAATCTGAAGGTGGTCTTGGGACCCACAAAATTGCAAGTCGTGTCAGAAGTAAAGGTGGTCTTGGAGACCTCCAACCTTGAAGTTGGTGTCAAAGTGAAGGAGGTATTAGGGACTCTCGAACTTACAGCTGGTGTCAGAATTGAGAGCTGTCTTAGGAGAGCTGTAATGAACCCATTTAAATTCATCACCAAGATAAGCAAAACCCCTAAGAATGTTCAAATTATTAATGGTGGTAGTGAGGATGGGGTATTGATGATTTCTATTTTTTTTTTTTTCTGACGGAGTTTCACTCTCGTTGCCCAGGCTGGGGTGCAATGAGGATAAAGGGCAATGGAACTCTATAACATGTTGTTGGTGGGAATGTAAAATGGTACAACCACTTGGGGAAAAGTCTGGTCTTACATAATTAAACTTACATTTATTTTGATATAAGAATTCCAATACTAGTTATATACCAAGAGAAATGAAAACGTGTCCACAAAAACACTTGTACAAAAATATTTATACCATCTTTAGTCATAAATAGCCAAAAACAGTCCAGTTGTCCATCAATGGGATCATGGATAAACAGTAATATATTTATTCTTAAATGGAGTAAAGCTCAGTAACAAAAACTAATGACCACTTCATTTTTGCTACGATACTTGACCCCTGTTATTTTATAAATGACACTGCTTAAATATACCTAATATTAGTATATGAAAATATTTTTAGCATGGGCAGCAAACTTGTGTAAGGGAACTAGTGCTTTTATTATCAGCAAATTGATAATTCTTTCATAAAGAAATATCTTAATTTTGTTCTGGAATACAGTGGCTGTTTATAAAGGTATTATTACAGTAAATACTGCAATAGCTCTAAAATGATGACCTGAGAATACAAACAAAAAAATTTTTTAACAAGGCAAGCAGAACGAACAACTGAAGCTATGTAAGTCTGGCAGAAAGTAAATTATTTGGCTCCTAATAAAAAATATTAATTCTCTAACATCCATTGAATATCTTCTGGATTTCAGGTATTCTACTAAATATGCAATGAGAATATAAAGATGAATGAAACACAGACCCTGCTCTCAAGGGATTCATTTGAATACAGTATAAACAGATGACGCCAAGGCCCACAAATGCTATAGTCATAGAATGAAAACTAGAAGTGTTATTTCTTATTAATTAGGTGACCTTGAGTGAGTTAACTTTCCTGACTGTGGTTCAGTTTCCTATCAACAAAATAAGAATAAAAAGAAAATCTACCTCATAGGATTATTATGAGGATTAATTAAGCACATTTATAAAGCACTTGGGATAAACTTGGCACACAGCAAATGTATTAAAGTATTTGCTAAATAAGTGACAATATCACATTCCACAGCTTATAAATATGAAATCTAATTCAGTTTTAACATTTTCAGTAAATGAATGTGCAAAACACTAACAAAAAATACATTTTAAGTACTTCTCAGCCAAATAACAAAGAAAAGTCAGAATCTCCCCTCTCCTCCAGTCAGAAATCACCCAAAAGAACAGAGTAAGAAACATAACTGGAAATATGATCTCCAATAAAACTAGGAAACATATGTATGGACATACAAGGGAATGATATGCCATAAGGAGAGACAACTTGGAGTAAGAGGAGAAAGGTAAGGCACAAGGCTCCAAAACTCAAAGCGGGAGTACCTTTGTACAAGCATACTTCCTGAGGTATTAACTTAAATTCTGCATTTACAACAACAAAAGCAGGGAACATGGGCTGGCAGAGGAAGCTTTCCTGTTCATAGTTTGAAGAAGTAGAGGAGACAGAACTAAATAAGGAATCACACAAACAAGCCACGCTGGCAGAAACTAAGTTGCTGGTGTGGCAAAAAGATACTGAGAGAGCCTACACTATGAACAGCCCTGCAGCAGCAATCTTCACTGACTGGCTGAGGATAAAAAAAAAAAAAAAAAAAAAAAATGCACAAAACTTGCTCACAAACAAAATTGCTGTAAATTTGAAAGACACAACCCTGAGCTACCAACATCTAATATCCGATAGTGCTATAGAAAAAAACAAAAAACAAAACAAAAAAACCTTCTCATTCAAAAATAAACCACCATAAAGGAAGCAGGAACGAGGTATCTAAACAAATGTAAAATTTTTAAGAGAAGAAAGAACAGGAAAAACATGGTAGCTAAAGGACACCCATGAGCAAAATGCTGCCATGAAAGAGATAATATGTAACCAAATATTTAAAATGAATTTTTAAACTTCTTGTATTTAAAAAAGAAAGCAGGCAGGGAACAGTGGCTCACGTTTGTAATCCCAGCACTTAGGGAGGCCGAGGCAGGTGGATCACTTGAGGTCAGGAGTTCAAGACCAGCCTGGCCAACATAATGAAACCCTGCCTCTACTAAAAATACAAAAAAATTAGCCAGGTGTTGTGGCGGACGCCTGTAATTCCAGCTACTGGTAAGGCTGAGGCAGGAGAACCACCTGAACACAGGAGGCAGAGGTTGCAGTGAGCCGAGATTGTGCTGCTGCACTCCAGCCTGGGCGACAGGGCAAGACTCCGTCTAAAAAAATAAAAAATAAAAAATAAATAAATAAAAGAAAGGAAAGGAAAGGAAAGGAAGAAAGAAAGCAAATACCACTTCCAGATAGAATTATAGAATGTCAAACCACAAGAGAATAGCAATGGTAAAAAGGTGCATCCTTGTGTTCTTCCTGAACTTATAGGGAAAGTGTTCAGTCTTTCACCACTGAGTATGATGTTACTGTGAGCTTGTCATATGTGCCCTTTAACATGTTAAGGATGTTTCCATGTTTCCCCAGCCTAGACCGTGTCACTACACTCTGGCTTGAGGGACAGAGTGAGACCTTGCCTCAAAAAAAAAAAAGGAAATTTCCTTCCATTCCTAGTTTTCTGAGTCTTTTTACCATGAAAGAGTGTTAAATTATGTCAAATGCTTTTTCTGCCTCTACTGAGATAATCATGTGGTTCTGTCCTTCCTCTTACTAATGTGATGTATTTCATTGACAGATTTTTTTTTTTTTTTTTTTGAGATAGGGTCTCGCTCTGGTCATCCAAGCTGGAGTATAGTGGCACAATCTCAGCTCACTGCAGCCTCAACCTCCCAGGCTCAAGCAATCCTCCCACCTCAGCCTCCCAAATAGCTAGAACCACAGGTATGCACCACCAGGCCTGGCTGATTTTTGTATTTTTTTTGTAGAGATGGGGTTTCACCATGCTGCCCAGGCTGGTCTTGAACTTCTGAGCTCAAGCCATCCACCTGCCTCAGCCTCCCAGGTGGCGGTTCCCTGGGATTGCAGGCGTGTAATCCCACTTGGTCGTGGTGGATAATCCTTTTAATGATTTGTTGTTGGATTCAGTTTCCTAGGGTTTTTTTTTTTTTTTTTTTTTGCATCTCTCTTCACAAGAAATAGTCTGTAGTTTTCTTCTGTATCTGTTTGATTTTTGTATAAAGGCAAAGACAGCCTCACAGAATATGTTAGAAGCATTCCTTTTTCTTCTGTTTTTTTTTGGAATAGTTTTAGTAGGATTGGTGTTAATTCATCATTAACTGTTTGGTAGAATTCACCAGTGGAACCATCTAGTCCTATTATTTCTTGTGAGGTGTTTTTTTTTTTTTCTAATTACTGATTCAATCTCTTCACTTGTTATTGAGAATTTCTATTTTTTTTTCTGTAATCAGTTTCAGTAATTTGTGTGTTTCTAAGATTTATCTATTTCGGGAACACTTTTACACTGTTGGTGGGACTGTAAACTAGTTCAACCATTGTGGAAGTCAGTGTGGCGATTCCTCAGGGATCTAGAACTAGAAATACCATTTGACCCAGCCATCCCATTACTGGGTATATACCCAAAGGACTATAAATCATGCTGCTATAAAGACACATGCACACGTATGTTTATTGCGGCACTATTCACAATAGCAAAGAGTTGGAACCAACCCAAATGTCCAACAACGACAGACTGGATTAAGAAAATGTGGCACATATACACCATGGAATACTATGCAGCCATAAAAAATGATGAGTTCGTGTCCTTTGTAGGGACATGGATGAACCTGGAAAACATCATTCTCGGTAAACTATCGCAAGGACAAAAAACCAAACACCGCGTGTTCTCACTCATAGGTGGGAATTGAACAATGAGAACTCATGGACACAGGAAGGGGAACATCACACTCCGGGGACTGTTGTGGGGTGGGGGGAGGGGGGAGGGACAGCATTAGGAGATACACCTAATGCTAAATGACAAGTTAATGGGTGCAGGAAATCAACATGGCACATGGATACATATGTAACAAACTTGCACATTGTGCACATGTACCCTAAAACCCTAAAGTATTAAAAAAAAAAAAGATTTATCTATTTCACCTAAATTATCTAATTTTTTAAGAAGAATTATTCATGTTATTATAATCCTTTTAGTTTCTGTAAGATAGTAGTATCCCACTGTATTTTCTGTTTGTAGATATTTACTATCTCTCTCGATCTATTTGTCTATTTATTTTAGAGACAGAGTCTTGCTATGTTATCCCAGTTGGGCTCAAACTCCTGGGCTCAAGCGATCCTCCTGCCTCGGCCCCCAAGTAGCTAGGACTAGACTTGCATAGCCCATGGTGCCCAGCTCTTGTTCTAATCTAAGGTTTGCCAATTAGTTATCTTTTCAAAGTACCAACTTTAGTTTCACTGATTCTCTTCATCATTTTTCTGTTCTGTATCATTTTTCTCTGATCTAACCTTTATTATTTTCTCCTTTTGGGTTTAGCTTGCTCTTTTCCTAATTCTTAGGGTATAAAGCTAGGTTGTTAACTTGAGATCTTTCTTCTTTTTTAACACAGGCATTTACAGCTGTAAGTTTTCCCTGAATACTAGTTTCACAGCACAAGTTTTGGTGTTGTATATTTTTGTTCTCATTTGTCTCAAAGTATTTTCTAATCTCCCTAGTGACTTCTTTGATCTACTCATTGTTTAAGAGTATGTTTAATTTCTACATATTTGCATATTTTCTGTCTCCTTCTATTAATTGATTTCTAGCTTCATTCCACTATGGGTAAAGAAAATATATGATTTTGATCTTTTACAATTAACTGATAATTGCTTATAATCTAACATATGATCTATCCTGGAAAATGTTTTATGTGTACTTGAGAAAAATATACACTCGACTTCATTGGGTGGAGTGTTCTATATACACCTGTTGGGTCTGGTTTGTTTACAGTATGGTTAATTGGAATAGAATTGATAGTCCAGAAAAAAAAAAACAAACATCTATGATCAGCTGATTTTCAACAAGGGTGCCAAGAGCACTAAATTGAGAAAGAATAGTCTCTTCAACAAATGGTGCCAAGACAAGATTTCCACAGGCAAAAAATGAAAGTGGATCCCTATCTCATTTCAAATATAAAACTTAAAATGGTTCAAAGACCTAAATGTAACAGCTAAAACTATAAAACCCTTAAAGGAAAACACAGGGCAATTCTTCATGACCTTGGATTTTGAAATGCATTCCTAGATGGGAAACCAAAAGCACAAACAACAAAGAAAAAACAGGCAAAATGGACTTCATCAGAATTTAAATCCAGGTTCCAGTGGCTCATCCCTGTAATCTCAACACTTTGGGAGACTGAAGCAGGAGGATCACCTGAGCCCAGGAGTTCAAAGCCAGCCTGGCCTACATAGTAAGACACCATCTCTACAAAATAAAAAAATTAATTAGCCAGGGGTAGTGGTACATGCCTATTGTCCCAGCTACTCAGGAGTCTGAGGTGGAAGAATCACCGAGCCCAGGAGTTCCAGGTTGCAGTAAGCTATGATTGTGCCACTGCACTCCAGCCTCGGCAATGGAGCAAGACCCTGCTTCCAAAAATAAACACACAATGAGGTACTACCTCCTACCCACTAGGATGGCTGTAAAACAACACAAAACAAACAAACAAACAGAAAATAATAAGCATTGGCCAGGATGTGAAGAAATTCGAACCCTCATGCATTGCTGGTGAGAACATAAAATTATGTACCTGCTACAGAAAACAGCTTGGCAGTTCCTCAAAAAGTTAAACACTGAATTACTACATGACACAACACTACTACATGACACAACAATTCCACCCCAAGAGAAAACAAATGCTAAACAAAAATTTGCACACAAATGTTCATAACAGCATTACTCGTAACAGTCAAAAAGTGGGAAAAAACCAAAACCAAATATCCATCAACGGATGAATGGATAAATAAAATGTGGTATATACATACAACCGAGTATTATCCAGTCACAAAAGCAGTAAAACACTGATACCGCCCAGGCACCCCTGAGCAGTCAGGCGTTGGGCTTAGTGGTGCTCGCCATCCTGGTTCTTCTGCACCCTCGGTCTGGTTGGGGCTGTCAAGCCGGACCAAAAAGGTTGTTTCTCTGTGGTTTCCAGAGAGTGACCACTCCAGCGGGGCTGTGGCTAGAAAGAGTGCGAAGGGAAGCCGGGAGAGGTGGCACCACCATTTTCTTCCCACCTCATCTTCCTTCACTGGCCTCTCGGTCACTCCGAGGGGCCTATCGGCACTTGCCTCTGCCCCGTCCCTGTGCCCCGCTAATGAGGCCTTTCCCGAGCTCTAAGTTTCCCCAGAAGATGTGCCGTTTGTCATAGAAGCACTCACAGCATTTAAGCACTAATCTTCAACCGCTGCCTTCCCTGACGCACCCCAGAAGGCGTGTTGTTGGCCTGACACTTCTCAGCCCTTCCGCTTCCTACAGTAGCTGTGACGCCCCGCTAATCCTCACTGGAAACATGTGCTGCCCCCACCACCCTTCTCACTCCAGCTCTCTTTGTGAACACACCCTCTGTTTCAGAATCCCACCTCCTTGTCACCAAAATGTACCAAGGACCATTCCTCTTCACGTCCCTTCCTCCCTTCTCAAGAAAACTCTTCTCCTATTAATAACAACAATTAAAAGAGTGCCTCAAAAGGAAGGCACTGACCTAAGCGCTTTACATGCTTTTGTTGTTGTTGTTGTTGTTTTGAGACGGAGTTTCGCCCTTGTTGCCCAGGCTGGAGTGCAATGGTGCAATCTCGGTTCACCGCAACCTCCGCCTCCCGGGTTCAAGCGATTCTCCTGCCTCAGCCTCCCAAGTAGCTGGGATTACAGACATGCGCCACAACGCCTGGCTAATTTTGTATTTTTAGTAGAGATAGGGTTTCTCCATGTTGGTCAGGCTGGTCTGGAACTCTCGACCTCAGGTGATCCGCCCACCTTAGCCTCCCAAAGTGGTGGGATTACAGGTGTGAGCCACCGTGCTTGGCCTACATACATTTTATTTAATCTTCCTATGACAGTCCTTAGGTAGGCAGAAATGAGAAAACTGAGGCACAGAAAAGTTAAATAATTTGCCCAAGGCAACGCAGCTTGGATGTGGTAATGTTGAAATTCTAATCTATTGGGTAGCTGACTCTAAATCTGGTGCTATTATCATTCGTTTCTCTTTCCCAAATACTGGGCATTGCTTTTTTTAGATGCTTCTACGTGGGATTTTTTTTTTTTCCTTAATGCTGTTTAGAGGTCCTTCTTGAGAAATTTGGCTTCTGTCTGACAACCCTTTTCTCAGAGCTCTCCTCACACAGACCCTTGTTTTTTACCAAGTGTCTAAGCTCTGAGCTTAATATTTTGCACGTCTAAAATGTGCTTATGCTTCCTTTAAAAAGTACGTCTAAACCAGTACCCACTAACCAATCCTCTTCCTCTACCTCAATATGATGCTCATTATCATTATCACTGTTCCCAGCAAACATCTGAGATAATTGGGGTTTCAAAGAACCCTGAGGTTTATTTCTGACCTGAAGGAGAAACATGACATTTATTCACATAAAATAGCAGATAAATGCCATCTCAGTTGCACAGAAAATAGATTGCATAAGAGCAACTTTGGACAAATCAGGTAAGTGCCAGATTTGTTTATTCATCTGTAGAATGTTAAGGTTAGGCTACATCACTAAAACATTATAAATCTAAGTTCAGAGAAAGGAGTGATAACTCTTTACTGAGGTGGGAACTACTGAGGGAGGTAAAGGCTCTACTCATTGTTGTTGTTGTTGTTGTGGTTGTTTTAGAGACAGGGTCTCACTCTGTCACCTAGGCTGGAGTGCAGTGGTATGATCATGGCTCACTGCAGTCTCCACCTCCTGGGCTCAAGATCCTCCCACCTCAGCCTCCCGAGTAGCTGAGGCTACAGGTGCACATACCATGCCCAGCTAGTTTTTGAATTTTTGTAGAGACAGGGTCTTACTATGTTGCCCAGCGTAGTCTGGAACTCCTGACTTCAAATGATCCTCCCACTTTGGCCTCCCAAAGTGCTAGGATTACAGGTGTGAGCCACGGCACCACCACACCCCCCAAAAGAAAAACACAACAAAACAAAAATAAAAACACTGATACCTATTCTAACATAGATGAACCTCAAAAACACTATACTAAGTACAAGAAGCCAGTCACCAAAGGCCAATGTATTAGTAGGGTTCTCCAGAAAAACAGAATATATTGTGCCTATGTATAAAAACAGATTGGCTTTCAAGGAATTGGCTCACAAGATTATGAAGGCTAGCAAGTCCAAAATCTGCAGGGTAGGTCAGAAGCTGGAGACCCAGAGAAAATCCAGTGCTATCAAGGAATTGGCTCACAAGATTATGAAGGCTAGTAAGTCCAAAATCTGCAGGGTAGGCCAGAAGCTGGAGACCCAGAGAAAATCCAATACTACAATTGAAGTTTGAAGGCCATCAGGCTGAAGACCATATTTTAAAATATGAACAAATGATTTGAATTGGCACTTCATTAAAAACTTATCCAAATAATAGGTAACAATGAAAGGATGCTTAATATCACTAGTCATCAGGGAAATGCAAATTAAAATGAGATACCACTGAACACCCATTAGAATGACTAAAGTTAAGAAAACTAACAATTTCAAGTGCTGATAAGGATTTGGTACAACTAAAATGCTCATACACTGTTGGGAGGAATGCTAAATAATATAGATAGACTTTGGGGAAATTTTTGGCAGTTTCTTTTAAATTTAACACACATTTGTCAAAGGACCCTGCAATTACACTCCTAAGTACTTATCCAAGAGAAATAAAAACATATGTTCACAGAAGGACCCATACACAAATGTGTACAAAATGTGTACAGCAGCATTATTTATAATAGCCAAAAACTGAAAGCAATGAAACGAAACATCTATCAACTGATGAATGAATAAACAAATTGCAGTTGTACTCTGCCATAGTTTGAATGTCTCCTCTAAAACTCATGTTGAAGTTTAATTGCCATTATAACAGTATTACAAGCTGAGACTTTTTCTTCCCTGTCACCGGGGGAGGCAGGCCAATCACTCACTGCAACCTGCTCTCCTCAGCCTCTCCGAGTAGCTGGGACTACAGGCGCCCGCCACCACACCCGGCTAATTTTTTGTATTTTTAGTAGAGATGGGGTTTCACTGTGGTCTCAATCTCCTGACCTCATGATCCGCCCACCTCGGCCTCCCAAAGTGCTGGGATTACAAGGGTGAGCCACCGCGCCCAGCCAAGCTGAGACTTTTAAGAGATGATTAGGCCATGAGGGCTCTGCCCTCATAGGGGTGAGATTAATGCCATTATAAAAGGGTGAGTTCAGCCCCCTTCTCTCTCTTTTTGCCCTTCTACCTTTCTGCCATGTGATAATGCATCAAGAGCTTCCTCACCAGATGCTGGTGCCTTGATTTTGGACTTCCCAGCCTCCAGAACTATAAGCCAATAAATTTCTGTTCTTTATAAATTACCCAGTCTCAGGTATTCTGTTATAGCAGCACAAAGTGGACTAAGACATACTCTTATTAAGAAAAACTATTTAGAAATAAAAAAGAAAACTAAATATTAACATACACAATATGGATGACTCTCAAAAACATTACACTAAAAAAGCAAATTACACTATTAAGTAGAAAATGTCAAACATAAGTGTATCCACTGTATGATTCCATTTATATGAAATTCTAGGAAACACAACTACAATCACAAAAAGTAAATCAGCAGTTATTTGAGGCTGAAGCATCAAAACGCACAAGAAACCTTTTTAGGATGATGGAAATGTTCTATACATTGAGTGTAGTAGTGTTTACTCAACTACATATAATTACTAAAATATATCAAACTCTGTACACTTAAAGTAGATGGATTTTATTGTATGTAAATTGTCTCAGTAAGATTAAGAAAAAATAAAATATAATAAAAGTTGTAAATCCCAAATTACAAGTATTAATATTATCCTTTTAAGTACTACTACTTCAGAATCCGCAAAACACTGAAGTAAAAAAAAAAATTAGTTCATTGTTTCTGAAAACTTAACCTGCTTCCATTTTTATAAGATTTAATTAGACTTAGTTTAGGTATCCTCTCTTTCAGAAATCATTACCTGAATCCCTAGGGTGAACCAAGTATCTGCCGCCTTCTGTACTCCCAAAGCACATATCTGTCTTATTGCTAACTATATTACATTGAATATATCTACAATTGTGTCTGTCTTTCTCAAACATGTCTGTAGCCCCAAGCATTAGCTTTATGCCAACACACAGAAGTTCAATTAAACTAAAATGAACCTATATAAAACCTACACATAAAATACAGATATTATTACTGCCAAGTGAAAAAAATATGTACTTTCAAGAAAAAAGAAATGCAAAAAAAGAAAAGAGGACTGTCAATCAGCATTCTTCATGTCATTTTAAATTTATGTAAATTTTTCTAGATATTCATTAAATCTAATTATAACAAGCCACATTAACTTGATGTGGTATTCTTCTAAAAGTCCCAAGAACCAAGCAAACTCTCCTCCAGAGAAGTTTTGTAACAGCCTTTAAATTTTTTAAAAGCACTCCTGTATCCTTTTCTTTTGCAATGTCTGAAACAAGGTGCCTAACGTCCTAATAAATATGCCTGGTGCAAATACTAATACAGAAATACAAATAAATGTTTTCTGTTATTAAACCCTTTAAACAGCTCCCAAGGACCTGAATGTCAGCCTTCCCCATTGTGCACAGAACTCATCTTAAATGCAGGCTATCATATAGTTGCTAGCGGCTAACAGTGTAATTCTAGTCCAGCTCACTTGGCCTGCCACTTGGCATTAGTGAGAAACACTATGTACACTGCAACTGGTACAATTAAATAGCACATATAGTATCATTTGCTTTGCTTCTCCTAAACAGAAAAGATGGTACAAAGTTTACTTATTTATTTATGGAGACAGAGTCTCACTCTGTCGCCCAGGCTGGAGCGCAGTGGTGCGATCTCGGCTCACTGCAACTTCCGCCTCCCAGGTTCAAGCACTTCTCTTGCCTCAGCCTCCTCCAGAGTAGCTGGGATTACAGACGCACACCACCATGCCTGGCTAATTTTTGGATTTTCAGTAGAGATGGGGTTTCGCCATGTTGGCCAGGGTGGTCTCAAACTCCTGACCTCAAGTGATCCAGCCTCCCAAAGTGTTGGGATTACAGGCGTGAGCCACTGTGCCTGGCCAAAACTTTACTTATTTTTGAGACAGTCTCGCTCTGTCACCCAGGCTGGAGTGCAGTACTGCAATCTCGTCTCACCGCAACCTTCGCCTCCTGGGTTCAAGCCATTCTCCTTCCTCAGCCTCCCAAGTAGCTGGGACCACAGGCGCGTGCCACCACACCTGGCTAATTTTTGTATTTTTAGTAGAGACGGGGTTTCACCAGGCCAGGCTGGTCTCCAACTCCTGACCTCAGTGATCCGGCCTCCCAAAGTGCTGGGATTACAGGCGTGAGTCACCGTGCCCGGCCAACTTTACTAATTGAAAGCAAGAGAGCTACAGTACCAAATGGTGAAATTCTATATTATACAATATAGTTTTATACGTTTAAATGAATGCATTTATTTCAAAGCAGCCTATCAACAGACCAAGCCACAGAGGCTGTCACGTAAAAACAATAATAATCCCTGTTAGTAAAGTACTTCAAGTTTTTCAAAGTCCTTTCCCATTTTATCCTACCTGACTTCACAATAACTCTACAAGGTAACCAGAATAGGTTATTTCCATTCCATAAATGAGGAAAGTACAAATCAGGGCAATTAAAAGATACACATAAAATTACTACTAAGTAGCTCTGGTTAGGTGGGGGGAAGACTTGGAAAAGAACCTAGAATCAATTTCACCTAAGACTCTTTCCACAATAATGTGCTATAAAAGGTGGTGATAAAAATGAAGCCAAAGATAAAGAGAATAAGGACAACGAAACAGGATAATAATCATTTACATTAGCTCCATGCTTTATCACACCTTCCCTTCCACTGTCTACAGTACACCCTCTATATAAGACACCATGCCCCAGAATCTACCAGGCTCTTTATTTGGTAACATTACTTTCCTAGGGAAGAACTCCAAAAGAAAGATAACTTGGGAAGTGAAAAGGGAACAGAGAAGAACTCATAAGATCTAAATCTTTCTAATCCTAACATTGGATAAGTATCTTTACCAGTCTAAGCCTCAATTTTTACATCTACAAAATATACTTAGTAGGCAGTTCTGAAGATTAAGTAAAATAAATGGATATAAAAATCCTTTGAAAAACATAAAAAACTCAATAAATATTTATTATTAGGCTACAAATATGTGGTACAAAAACTCACAATAGGTGTCTTACATAATTGTGTTAATAAATTCAAATTATACTAATTATTTTTAAGTTTTACATAATCATACAAAAAATGAGATTTAAAAATATTTGAATAAATGGTCTATGGCAGAATTAACCATAATATTTGAATCTATTAAGTCTGAATGAAGAAAAAGCATTGTATTTCAGGTCTGTAATAAATGTGACAAAGTATCTGGTAAATAAGATACCTATAGAAGATACCTGGTAGAAGCAAGGCCTCTATCTTCACAGGCCTGTATACAAGCTAATATTTGCATCCAAGGATTTCTAGAATTGTTCAGAATCATAAAATCAGAGAACTGGGATGAACTTTAGAAATTATGTGGAGAACATCTGTGGTTCACAGAAAAAGTAACTGAGGCCAAAAGTAAATAATTAATTTTACAAAATCTTGAAATTTCCCTTATTGGACCTTGGAGGAGTTGAGGCGAGAAACATAAAAGGAGGAGGACTGCTTTGGCCAAGGAGTTCGAGACCAGCCTGGGCAACAGAGTGGGAACCCATCTCTACAAAAAGCACATGAATTAGCTGGACACGGTGGCACAAACCTATATTCCCAGCTATTCAGGAGGCTGAGGCAGGAGGATTGCTTGAGCCCATGAAGTCAAGGCTGCAGTGAGCTGTGATGGCACCACTCCACTCCACTCTGGGTGACGGAATGAGACTCTGTCTCTCAAAAAAAAAAAAAAAAAGAAAAGAAAAAAGAAACAAGAATTTCCTCCAGTTAGGCTCTTAAATCAGTATTCTCCTTGTTAAAGAACCCTGAAGTGCAAACTGTTATAGGAAGTGAAAGAATCCCTGTAACAGGTCAGAATACTACAACTTTAAGCAAAACAGTAGAAAGAATTTAACATTGTTGCAGGGTCATGAAACTTGCTTATTGATAAATAAATACAGTAACATAACATTTCCATAAAAAATGGACCACATATACAAGTGGGGTCCCCAAAAATTAAAATACCATATTTATGCTGTATTTTTTCTACGTTCAGAATCACAAAAACTTACCATTGTATCACAATTGCTTAAAGTATTCAGTACAGTAACATGCTGGACAGGTTTGTAGCGTAGGAACAACAGACCAGAGCCTCCATGTGCAGTAGGCTATGCACTCTAAGTTTGTGTAAGTACATTCTATGATGTTGATACAAGGATGAAATTAACTAACGATGCATTTCTCAGAATATATCCCTGATATTAAGCAACACATACCTGTATTGTGGAAAATTAAAACTCTACCACCAGATATCCTGGACTCGACTTTTTACAGCCCACTTCACATCCCTATTATTTTTTATTAGAAAAGCTTTATTCTTCTTTTTTTTTTTTTAAATGGAGTCTCACTCTGTCACCAGGCTGCAGTGCAGTGGCGCAATATCAGCTCACTGCAACCTCTGCCTCCTGGGTTTCTTGATTCTCAAGATTCTCCGCAATTCTTGAGCCTCAGCCTTCCGAGTAGCTGGGATTACAGGCATGCGCCACCATACCCAGCTAATTTTTGTATTTGGCCAGGATAGTCTCAATCTCCTAACCTTGCGATCTGCCCAGGTCGGCCTCCCAAAGTGCTGAGATTACAGGCATCAGCTACCACACCTGGCCAATTTTTTTTATTTTTAATCTTTGTGGGTACAGTAGGTGTATACATACATGAGGACATGAGATATTTTGATACAGGCATGCAACGCATAATAATCACATTAGAGTAAATGGGGTATCCATCACCTCAAGCATTTACACTTTGTGTTACAAACAATCCAATTGTCACCCTGTTGTGCTATCAAATACTTCTTATGTTAATTGTTTATACCCATTAACCATCCTCACTTCCCACAAACACACACCCTCACTACCCTTCCCAGCCTCCAGTAACCTTCCTTCTACTCTCCAGTTCCATGAGTTCAAATGTTTTTATTTTTAGCTCCTACAAATAAATGACAACATGCAAAGTTGTCTGTGTCTGGCTTATTACACTAACATAATGATCTCCAGTTCCATCCATGTTGTTGCAAAGGACAGAATCTCATTCTTTTTTATGGCTGAATAGTACTCCACTGTGTATATGTACCATGTTTTCTTTATCCATTTATCTGCTGATGGACACTTAGGTTGCTCCCAAATCTTGGCTACTATGAACAGTACTGCAATCGACATGGGTATCTTTTGGATATATACCCAGCACTGTGATTGATGGATTGTATGGCAAGTGTATGTTTAGTTTTCTGAGGGAACTCCAAACTATTCTCCATAGTTGTTGTACTAATTTACATTCCCACCAACACTGTCTGAGGGTCCCCTTTTCTCCACATCCTTGCCAGTGTTTGTTACTGCCTGTCTTTTGGATAAAAGCCATTTGAACTGGGGTAACATCTCATTGTAGTTTTGATATGCATTTCTCTGATGATCAATGATGTTGCACCTGTTCAAATGCCTGTTTGTCAATGACTTCTTTTGAAAAATGTCCATTCAGATCTTTTGCCCATTTCTTAATCAGATTATTAGATCTTTTCCTATGAAGTTGTTTAAGCTCATTACATATTCTAGTTATTAATCCCTGGTAAGATAAAGAGTTTGCAAACACTTTCTCCCATTCTGTGGGTTGTTTCTTCACTTTGTTGATTGTTTCCTTTGCTGTACATAAGCTTTTTCACTTGATGTGATCCCATTTGTTCACTTTTTCTATGGTTGCCTGTGCTTATGTAGTATTACTCAAGAAATCTTTGCCCAGTCCAATGTCATGGAGAGGTTCCCTAATGCTTTCTTTCAGCAGTTTCATAGATTGAGATTTTAGATTTAAGTCTTTAACACAATTTGATTTGGTTTTTATATATGGCAAGAGACATGGGTCTAGTTTCATTCTTCTGCATATGGATATTCAGTTTTTCCAGCACCATTTATTGAAGAGACTATCCTTTCCTCAATGTATGTTCTTTGCACCTTTGTCGAAGATGAGTTCACTGTGGATGTATGGATTTGCTTTTGGGTTCTCTATTCTATTCCACTGACCTGTGTGTCTGTTTTTATGCCAGTACCATGCTGTTTTGTAGTATAATTTGAAGTCAGATAATGTGATTCCTCCAATTTTGTTATTTTTGCTCAGGATAGCTTTGGCTAGCTATTCTGGGTCTTTTGTGGTTCCATATATATTTTAGAATTGCTTTTTCTATTTCTGTGAAGAATGTCATTGGTATTTTGATAGGGATTGCATTGAATCTGTAGATTTCTATAGAAACTATGGACATTTTAACAATATTGATTCTCTCAATCCATGAACATGGAATATCTTTCCATTTGTTTGTGTCCTCTTCAATTTCTTTCATCAATGTTTTATAGTTTTCATTAAAGAGATCTTTCATTTCATTAGTTAATTCATAGACATTTTATTTGTAGCTACTATAAATGAGATTACTTTCTCAATTTCTTTTTCAGATTGTTCACTGTTGGCATGTAGAAATCTTACTGATTTCTGTATGTTAATTTCATATCCTGCAAATTTACTGAATTTAATGGTTTTTTAGCAGGGTCTTTATGTTTCTCCAAATACAAGATCAAATCATCTGCAAACAAGCATAATTTGACTTTTTCCCTTTCTGCTTTGGATGCTCTTTCTTTCTCATCTGACTGCTCTTGCTAGAACTTCCAGTAATACATTGAATAACAGTAGTGACAGTAGGTATCCTTGCCATGTTCCAGATCTTAGAGGAAAGGCTTTCAGTCTTCCCCATTCAGCGTGATACTAGCTGTGGGTCTGTCTTACATGGCTTTTATTGTGTTGAGGTATGTTCCTTCTATACCCAGTTTATTGAGTTTTTATCATGAAGGAATATTAAATTTTATTAAATGCTTTTTGAGCATCAATTAAAATGATCATATGGTTTTTCATTCTTGATATGATGTATCACACTGACTGATTTGCATATGTTGAACCATCCTTGCATCTCTGGGATATATCTCATTTGATCATGATCAATTTTTTTTAATGTATTATTGAGTTCAGTTTGCTAGTATTTTGTGGAGAATTTTTGCGTCAGTATTCATCAGGAATACCGGTCTGTAGTTTTCTTTTTTTTTTTTTTTTTTTTTTTTTTTTGATGTGTCTTTGGTTTTTGGTATCAGGGTACTACTGGCCTCACAGAATGAGTTTAGGAATATTCCCTCCTCCTCTATTTTTCTTTTTTTTTTTTTTTTTTGAGACGGAGTCTCGCTCTTTCGTCCAGGCCAGACTGCAGTGGCACTATCTCGGCTCACTGCAAGCTCTGCCTCCTGGGTTCACACCATTCTCCTGCCTCAGCCCCCCAAGTAGCTGGGACTACAGGTGCCTGCCACCGCAC
The DNA here is from genome assembly GCF_009828535.3 of Hylobates moloch. NCBI lineage: Eukaryota > Metazoa > Chordata > Mammalia > Primates > Hylobatidae > Hylobates > Hylobates moloch. The sequence continues at coordinate 45,163,265 of NW_026652286.1, forward strand.
CCGGCTAATCTTTTGTATTTTTAGTAGAGACGGGGTTTCACCATGTTAGCCAGGATGGTCTTGATCTCCTGACCTCATGATCCGCCCACCTCGGCCTCCCAAAGTGCTGGGATTACAAGCGTGAGCCACCACGCCCGGCCCTCCTCCTCTATTTTTCAGAATGGTTTGACAGGAGTGGTATCAGTTCTTCTTTAAGTGTTTGGTAGAATTCTGCAGCAAAGCCATTGGGTCTTGGACTTGGCTTTGCTAGAAGATATTTTATTACGGCTTCAATCCTGTTATTTGTTATTGGTCTGTTCAGGTTTTGGATTTCTTCAAGGTTCAATCAATAAGTTGTATGTGTCTATGAATTATGCATTCCTTCTAGATTTTTCAATTTATTGACATATAGTTGTTCATAGTACCCATGAATAATCCTTTTAATTGTTGCAGTATTAGCTGTAATGTCTCCTTTTTCATCTTTGACTGAGTCTTTTCTATTTTTTCCTAAGTCTATCTAATGTTTGTTGATTATCTTTTCACAAAACCAACTTTTCATTTTGTTGGTCTTTCGTATTGTTTTCTTCATTTCTATTTTATTTATTTCTGCTCTGATCTTTATTATTTCTTTTATTCTACTAATTGTGGGTTTGGTTTGCTCTTGCTTTGTCAGCTGCATAAGGTACATCATTAGATTATCTAGCTGAAGATTTTTTTTCTTGTTTGATGTAGGTACTTATAGCTATAAACTTCCCACTTCATACTGCTGTTGTTGTATCTCATGGGTTTTTGGTATGTCATGTTTCCATTATCATTTGTTTTAATACATTTTTCAATTTCCTCCTTAATTTCTTCATTAACCTGCTAGTCATTGTGGAGCATATTGTTTAATTTCCATGTGGTTATATAGTTTCCAAAATTATTCTTGTTATTGATTTCTAGTTTTATTCCATTGTGATCAGAGAAGATACATGCTATTATTTCAGGCGTTTTTTTTAAATGTTTTAAGACTTGCTTTGTCACCTAACATATGGTCTATGCTTGAGAATGATCCATGTGCTGAGGAAAGGAATGTGTATTCTGGAGCCACTGGATGAAATGTTCTGTAACTAGTAGGTCCATTTGGTCTATAGTACAGATTAAGAGTGATGTTTCTTTGCTGATTTTCTGTTTGGAAGATCCTATCTCTCTTTTTAGCTCTAATATTTGCTTTACATATCTGGGGGCTCCAGTATTGGGTGCATATATATTTACAACTGTTATATCTTCTTGCTAAATTGACCCCTTTATCATCATACAGTGACCTTCTTTGTCTCTTCTAAAAGTTTTTGTCTGATATAAGCATAGCTACTCCTGTTCTTTTTTGGCTTCCATTAGCATGGAATATCTTTCTCCATCCTTTTTTTTTTTTCAGTCTATGTGTGTCTTTATAGGTGAAGTGTGTTTCCTGTAGGCAACAGGTCACTGGATCTTGTTTTTTTTCAATCCAGTCAGCCACTCTATGTCTTTTGATTGAAGAGTTTAGTCCATTTACATTCAGTGTTGTTACTGATAAAGACTTACTCCTGTTATTTTAATTTTGGGTGTGTGGTCATCTCTTCCTTCTTTCCTTCCTTCCTGTCTTCCTTTTAGTGAAGGTGATTTTCTCTGGTGGGATGTTTTAATTTCTTGCTTTTTTTGTGTGTGTATCTATTATATGACTTTTGATTTGAGGTTACCACAAGGCTTGCAAATACTATTGTAAAACCCAATTATTTTAAACTGATGACAACACTGATTGCATAAACAAGCAAAAAGAAAACTAATAAAAACGTACACTTTTAACTTTGTCCCCCTATTTTTAACTTTTGGTTGTTACTATTTATATCATATTGTACTGGATATGTCTTTAAAAGCTGCTGTAGTTAATATTTTTAATTTGTTCATCTTTTAGTCTTTCTACTTGAGTAATTTATACATCACAATTACAGTGTTATAAAATTGTTTTTCTGTGTACTTACTATTACCAGTGAGTTTTGTGCCTTTAGATAATTTCTTATTGCCCATTAATGTCCTTTTCTTTCTGATTAAAGAACTCCCTTTAGCATTTCTTGTAGGACAGGTCTGGTGTTTATGAAATTCCTCAGCTTTTGTTTGTCTGGAAAAGCCTTTATTTTTCCTTAATGTTTGAAGGATATTTTCACCAGACATACCACTCTAAGGTAAAAGATTTCCCCTTTGGCACTTTAAACATGTCATGTCACTCTTTCCTGGTCTGTAAGGTTTCCACAGAAAAGTCTGTTGCTGGACCTGTTGGAGCTCCATTATGTGGTTTTGTTTCTTTTCTCTTGCTGCTTTTAGGATCTGTTCTTTATCCTTGACATTTGGGAGTTTCATTATTAAATGCCTTAAGGTAGTCTTCTTTGGGCTGAATCTGCTTGGTGTTCTATATGCTTCTTATACTTGAATACTGATAGCTTTCCCTAGGTTTGGGAAGTTCTCTGTTGTTATCCCCGTGAATAAACTTTCTACTCTGGTCTCTCTCCCTGCCTCCTCTTTAAGGCCAATAACTCTTAGATTTGTCTTTTTGTTGTTGGTGGTGGTGGTGGTGTTGAGACGGTGTCTCGCTCTGTCGCCCAGGCTGGAGTGCAGTGGCATAATCTCAGCTCACTGCAACCTCTGCCTCCCAGGTTCAAGCAATTCTCCTGCCTCAGCCTCCCGAGTAGCTAGGGTTACAGGCATACACTATCATGCCTGGCTATTATTTATTTATTTATTTTGTATTTTTAGTAGAGATGGGGTTTCACCATGTTAGCCAAGCTCATCTCAAACTCCTGACCTCAAATAATCCACCCACCTCGGCCTCCCAAAATGCTGGGATTACAGGCATGAGCCACCGCACTCGGCCAGATATGCCCTTTTGCAGCTACTTTCTAGATCTGGTAGGCGTGCTTCATTTTTATTCTTTTTTCTTCTGTCTTCTCTGTGCATTTCCAAACAGTTTATCTTCAAGCTCACTAATTCTTTATTCTGTCTGATCAATTCTGCTGTTAAGATATTATGATGCATTCTTCAACTCCAGAATTTCTGCTTGATTTTTTGTAAGTATTTCAATCTCTTTGCTAAGCTTATCTGATAGAATTCTGAAGTCCTACTCTGTGTTATCTCGAATTTCTTAGAGTTTCCTCAAAACAGCTATTTCGAATTATCTGTCTGAAAGGTCACATAGCTCTGTTTCTCCAGGACTAGTCCCTAGTCCCTGGTACCTTAGTTTGGTTGATGAGGTCATGTTTCCCAAGGTGGTCTTTTTTTTTTTTTTTTTTTTTTTTGAGACAGGGTCTCCCTCTGTCACCTAGATTGGAGTGCAGTGGTGTGATCTTGGCTCACTGCAACCTCTGCGTCCTGGGCTTAAGTGATCCTCCCACCTCAGCCTCCTGAGTAGCTGGGACTACAAGCATGTGCCACCACGCCCAGCTAGTTTTTCTATTTTTAGTAGAAACGGGGTTTCACCATGTTGCCAAGACTTGGCCTTGATGCTTGTGGATGTTTGTCGGTGTCCAGGCATTGAAGAGTTTGGTATTTATTGTAGTCATCATAGTCTGGGCTTGTTTGTACCCGTCCTTCTTGGGAAAGTTTGTCAGGTATCTGAAGAAACTTGGGTGTTGTAATCTAAGCCACACCTGCATTAGGGGGCACCCCAAGCCCAATAATGCTACGTTTCTTGAAAACTTGTAGTGGTACTGCCTTAGTGGTCTTGGTTAAGATCCAGGAGAATTCTCTATATTACTAGGCAGAGATTCTTGTTCTCTTCCCTTACTTTCTGACAACACTTGGTCTCTTTGCTCAAGGGCCTAGGGCTCTACAATCAGCAGGTGATAAAGCAAGCTGGGCCTCTGTCCTTCCCTTTAGGGCGGCAATTTCCCCCCATGCCCCAGGCAGGTCCAGAGATGCCAGTAGCCAGGTACTGGAGTCAAAAACCTTTGAAATCTACTTGATGCTCTATTCTACTGCAGCTAAGCTGGCACTCAAACTATCAGACAAAGTCCTTCCTATTCTTCCCTACTCTTTCCACAAGCAGAAGAGCTTCTCCCCAAGGTCATCACCACCACAGAACCACAGAGGGTACTGCAAGGCTACCGCCAATGTTCACTTCAGGCTCAAGTGCTCTTCAGTCATCTTGTGGTGAATTCTTCTAGGCCTGGACTAACCCTTCAGCGCAGTAGGCTCCCATCTGGCCCAGGGCAGGTCCAGAAACGCTGTCCAAGGGCCAAATCCTGGCATCAGGGACCCCAAGAGCCTGCTTGGTGCTCTACCCAACCGTGGCCAAGCTGATACCTGAGGTGCAAAACTAAATCTCCTTCACTTTTCCCTCCCCTTTTCTCAAGCAGGAGTCTCTCTCACTGTAGCCTCCATAGCTGGAAATATGCTGGGTCTCACCTGAAGCCAGCGCATCACAGAAGCTCACCCAAGGCCCACAGCGTACTAACTAGGTATTGCTGCTGGTTCCTCAGGGCCCAAGGGCTCTTCAGTCAGCAGGTAAAGAATGCCACCAGGACTGGATCCTTCCCTTCAAGGCAGGAGTTTCTCTTCTGGCCCAGGGTGTGTCTACATATGTCATTCAGAAGCTAGGGCCTGGACTAAGGGCCTGATGACTCTGCCCAGTGCCCTATCCTCCAGTGGTTGAGCTGGTATCCAAGATGCAAGACAAAGTCCTCTTTACTCTTATCTCTCCTCTTCTCAAGTGGAAGGAGGGGGTCTCTTTTGAAGCTACAAGCTGTGCTGCCCGAAACTGAGGGAGGGGTGGCACAAGTACTCCCTCAGCCACCATGGCTGGTGTCTCACTAGGTCATGTGCCCCCCCATGTTCACTGGCTCTAAGCCCAGCTCAGCACAAAGACTTGCCTAGGAATTGAAGTCCTAGTGTCTTAGACTGCCTTTCAAGTTTATGTAGGGCCTAGAGCAATTTAGCCTGCAGTGGTGAGGCGTGCTGAAATTCAAGTTCCAACAACTGGGCTGGGAGATTCCCCTCTGACTATGGCTGGCCTAAATGCTCCCTCCATGGGTGGTCATTGGCTAAGTTTAGCCCAGTTTTGCTTTCCCCTTTGACAGAATAGCACTGAGTTCAATGGAGGGTCTCAATCACAGCACTCTCCCTCCCTGACATGCAGAATCTCCACACCATGCAGCCAGTGCCAGGGTATGGAAGAGGGGTGGCGCTGGCAATTCAAGACTCTTTCCTACCTTCTTCAGTGCCTCTTTTGTATTTTTAGCAGAGGCGGGGTTTCACTGTGTTAGCTAGGATAGTCTCGTTCTCCTGACGTTTGGCCTCCCAAAGTGCTGTGAGCCACCACGCCCACCCTATCTCACTGTTTTTAAATGAAAACAATCTTATATATCTTTTCCAACTCTATACTTTTGTGTCGTTTTCATGTCTTCTGGCACTGGAGGGTGCATGCATCAAGGTTCTTCAGAGAAACAGAGTAAATAGGGAAGAGAGAAAACACGCAAGAGAAGGCAGATAGCTGGACAGACAGACATAAAGGTATTTATTTTAAGAAATTGGTTCATGCAATTGTAGGAGCTGAGAAGTCCAAAATCTGTAGGGCAGGCCAGCAGGCTGCCAAACTGAGATAGGAGTTGATGCTGCAGTCTTCAGGCAAAATTTCTTCTTCTTCCAGAAACCTCAGTTTTGTTCCTAAGGCCTTTCAACTAATTGTGAGACATATCCACATTATTGAGGGTAGCCTCCTTTACTTAAAGTCAACTGACTGTAGATGTTACCCACATCCACAAAATGCCTTCATGGCAACATGTAGATTAACATTTGATTAAATAGCTGGGTACTACAGCATAGGCAAGTTGATACATAAAAGTAACCATCACAGGGGCATAATTGTGTTATCCACGAGTTTAATGAGAAGACTCCTAAAACATCACCACTAAATCTGATGATTGCAGATTTTTAAATAAATATCCTTCTTTTCAGATTGAAGACTTTCCCTTTTATTTCTAGTTTGCTAATAAGAGTTTTTATTCTGATTGGATACCGAATCTTGTTTTTTTTTTGAGACAGAGTCTTGCTCTGTCACCCAGGCTGGAGTGCAGTGGCGCAATCTCGGCTCACTGCAAGCTCCACCTCCTGGGTTCACGCCATTCTCCTGCCTCAGCCTCCCGAGTAGCTGGGACTACAGGCGCCCGCCACCGCGCCCAGCTAATTTTTTTTTTTGTATTTTTAGTAGAGACGGGGTTTCACCGTGGTCTCGATCTCCTGACCTCGTGATCCGCCCGCCTCGGCCTCCCAAAGTGCTGGGATTACAGGCGTGAGCCACCATGCCCAGCCACATATTGAATCTTTACTGAGATGATCTTATGGTTCTACTCCTTCAATCTGTTAATGTTAGATTTTCTAACATTAAATTGTCCTTGAAGTTTTCATAAAAACCCAATTTCATTATTACTTAATTTTCTTATACACCACTAGATTCTATTTAGTAAATTTTTGTTGGGGATATTTTTACTTATGCTCCTAAGGCAGACTGGCCTATAATTTGATTGCTTGTACTGTCCTGTTAGATTGTGGCATCACAGTTATACAAGATTCATAAAACGAGCTGGGTGTTTTTCTTATTCTGTGAAACATTCTATAAAATAAGTATTATCCTACTTGATAAAACTTAATTGCAAAAATGTCTTTTCTGGGCCTAGTGCATTATCAAAAGTCATAATTCCTTCTTTCATTTTTTTTTTTTTTTTTTTTCTTTGAGATGGGGTCCCACTACTCTGTCACCCATGCTGGAGTGCAATTGTGTGGTCATAACTCACTAAAGCCTTGAAATCCTGGGCACAAGCTCCCGCCTCAGCCTCTCAAGTAGCAGGGACTACAGGCATACACCACCATGCCCAGCTAATTACTTTTTATTTGTATTAGGGACAGGATCTTGCCATGTTGCCCAGGCTAGTCTCGAACTGCTGGCCTCAAGCAAACTCCCAACTCGGCCTCTCAAAGTGCAGGGATTACAGGCATGAGCCACAGCGCCTGGCCCATATTTCTTTTTTTAGTTATGAACTCAAATTGTTTCATGGTCAATTCAAGTTCCTCTTTATTCTTCAGTAAGAGTAATTGTATTTTTTCATGTAAAACCTTTCCATTTTTCCCAAAAAAAATAACTATTGTTATATCTCTATTTCATTTTTAGCATATTGATTTTTATTACTCTTTTTTCCTGAGTTTTCTGTATCATATTGGTCTTTTCAAAAAACTAGCTGTTGGCCTATTGATTATATGTATTTTTGTTTTCCATTTATCTTTCCACTTATCAATAACAGAAGCTGGTATTTATTGAACACTTATAACAAATACATTCTACATGTACTAACATATTAACTTATTCAATCTTCACAAACCTATGAATTTGATTCTATTAATATCTTCATTTTGTACATAAGGAAGCTAAGAAGACACAGACGGGTTAAGTAACCAACTTTGGACAAGTAGGAAGTAGAGAACTAAGAATTCAAAATCAGGCAATCTGGTTCAAGAGTCCACACTCTTAAATACTACATAATAACCTATGATTTATATTTTATTATTTTTCCATCCTATTAGGTTTTTAGGCATATTTTGGGTTTTTTCCTAATTTATTGAGATGAACCCACTACTTTTCAATCTTTCCTATTTTCTAACAAATTCATTAAGAGCTATAAATTTCCTTTTGAATCATACCCTACAAATTTGTTTACATAGGGCATTCATTTTCATTGTGTGGTATTTAGTAATTCTCATCATAATTTCTACTTTAACTCAGTTAGTAGTGGTTTTGTTTGTTTTTAGTTTCCAAGCACAAGTAGGGGGATGGGAAGAAAGCTTCTACAGATTATTGCAAAATTTTTCAATCACATTGTAAAGAATTTTACAGCTAACATCCATATAGCCACCACTAGATTCTGCCACAAAATTCTATTAGACTTGCTTTATCACATATCTATCCATTTATCCATCTCCCTAGCCATTAATTAATCCACCTTATTTTTGGTATCTTTAAAGCAAATTGTAGACAATAATACTCTTCCCTCTAAATATTTCAGCATGCTCACTGTTAACCAGCATCTAATATTTGCTTAGTCTTTTATGTAAAACTACTTAAGATAATATGCACACATATTATATATACATTTTCTGAGTTTTGACAAATGTACATACCTATGAAACCGAAATCCCTATCAAGACATAGAATGGGGCCAGGCCCAGTGGCTCACACCTGTAATCCCAGCACTTTGGGAGGCCAAGGTGGGCAGATCGCTTGAGGTCAGGCATTCCCGAGACCAGCCTGGCCAACACGGTAACACCCCATCTCTACTAAAAATACAAAAATTAGCCGGGTGTGGCAGTGGGCACCTGTAATCCCAGCTACTTGGGAGGCTGAGGCAGGCAAATTGCTTGGACCCAGGAGGCAGAGGCTGCGGTGAGCTGAGACTGTGCCACTGCACTCCAGCCTGGGTGATAGAGCAAGACTCCACCTCAAAAAACAAAAACAAAATCAAAGGACATAGAATGGCACTATCATCCCAAAAAGTTTCCTCATGCCCCATCTTAGTCAATTCCTACCCTTAAACACCAGAGGAAACCACTGTACTGACTTCTCCTCCACCACAAATTAGTTCTGCCTGTTTTAGAACTTTTCAGTATATAATTCTAGAGTATAGTATACAGTATATATTCTTGTATCTGAATTCTTTCACTAAGAATGTTTCTGAGATTCACCCACATTGATGTGTGTATCCATAATTCCCTCATTTTTATTGCTGAATGGTATATTTGGAGGTTTTTCTTTTTGGTGTGAGGAAGAGGATGTTTATCTCTTCATTACTGATTTCCATTTTCATTGCATGTGATCAGAGAATATGATGATACTATAATGATGATGGCAAACATTAACTGAGCCCTTACCACGTGTAATGCATTGTTCTGAATGCCAGCCCTCACAACTCTGAGAGACCACTATTACCATCTCTGTTTTACAGATGAGAAAATTGAAGCACGTAAGTAACTTACCCAAGGTCATACAACTAGGGGAAAACCACATTTGGTTCCTGAGCCCCCTCTTAGACACATACTACACAACATGTATGATATCAATTCCACAGAATTATTTGAGACTCTTTTTATGGGCTAATACATAATTAATTTTTCTGTTTGAAAAGAATGCATATTCTCTAAAGGCCAGGTGTGGTGACTCATGTCTGTAATCCTACCACTTTGGGAGGCCAAGGCAGATGGATAGCTTAAGCTCAGGAGTTCGGGACTATCCTGGGCAACATGATGAGATCCTGTCTCTACATAAAATACAAAAATTAGTCAGGCATAGTGGCACATGCCTGTAGTCCCAGCTACTCAGGAGACTGAAGAGGGAAGATTGCTTTGAGTCTGGGAGGCAGAGGTTGTAGTGAGCCAAGATCATGCCATTGCATTCCAGCCTGGACAACAGAGCGAGACTCTGCCTCAAAAAAAAAGAAAAAAAGAATGCATATTCTCTAATATGGGATATAGAATTCTGTATTATGTAACTAGTGTATTAATCATGAAATTCAAATCTACATACTTTTAAATTTTTATGTGCTTAATATATCCACTTCAGAGAGGTGTGTTAAAATCTCCTACTATGATGACAGATTTGTTTTTTAATAGATATGGGGTCTCGCTCTGTCACCTAAACTGGAAGGCAGTGGCACAATTATAACTCACTATAACCTTAACCTCCTGGGCGCAGCCTCCCAAGACTACAGGCACATGCCACCATACCTGGCTAATTTTTTTTATTTTTTTGTAGAGATGGGATTTCACTATGTTGCCCAGGCTGGTCTCACTCCTGGCTTCAAGTGATCCTCCCACCTCGGCCTCCCAAAGTGCTGGGATTACAGGTGTAAACTAGCATACCTGGCCTAGACAGCCATTTAAACGTATACAATATTTGATCCATCAATTCTACTTCTAGAAATTTATCCTCATTTATCCTAAAAATTAGTACCATAAATAGACAAGGATGTAAATAAGAACACTGTATTAGTCCGTTTTCATGCTGCTGATAAAGACATACCTGAGACTGGGCAATTTACAAAAGAAAGAAGTTTAATTGGACTTACAGTTCCACGTGGCTGGGGAAGCCTCACAATCATGGCGAGGAGGAGTAAGTCCCCTCTTACATGGATGGCAGAAGGCAAAGAGGGAATGAGGAAGATGCAAAAGCAGAAACCCCTGATAAAGCCATCAGATCTCATGAGACTTATTCACTACCACAAGAATAGTATGGCAGAAACCACCCCCATGATTCAATTATCTCCCACTGGGTCCCTCCCACAACACATGGGAATTATGGGAATTCAAGATGAGATTTGGGTGGGGACACAGATCCAGCCCATATCTGACACTTGTTTACATCCTTGTATATTTACAGAACTATGTAAGATTACCTATTATAATGTAGCATATGGTCTTTATGTAAACAAAGGAAAATAAAACTTGACTTTTAAGAACAATGTACATTTTAAAAGTCTATTATTAATTGGCCAACAATGTCTCATTTGGTAGCAAACATTTCTTCAGTAACTGTATATCAGGCTCAGAAACATATGAAGATAGGCCAAGAGCAGTGGCTCACACCCGTAATCCTGGCACTTTGAGAAGCCAAGGCAGGCGGATCACCAGAGGTCAGGGGTTCAAGACCAGCCTGACCAACATGGTGAAACCCCGTCTCTACTAAAAATACAAAATTAGCCAGGCATGGTGGCACATGCCTATAATCCCAGCTACTCAGGAGGCTGAGGCTGGAGAATCACTTGATCTTGGAAGGTGGAGGCTGCAGTGAGCTGAGATCAGGCCACTGCACTCCAGCCTGGACAACAACAGCAAAATTGAGTCTAAAAAAATAATAATAATGAAACAAAAATAAAAAAAAGAAACATATGAAGATAAAAGACAGTCTTGCTCCGAAAAAGCTCACAGTCTGGAGGGGAAGATATACCAAAAAAAAAAAAAAAAGATGATTAACATATAATGTGATGAATGCTCTAACAGCACAGGATGTTACGAGAACACACAGGCAGAGTCAAAAACATAGGCTCCCCATGAAATCTAATCTGGCACCCCTCAAGTCAATATTTTTGTTATTGTTCAACGTTTGTTTAGACAAGAGGCAGAGAGCTACTAGTTGCAGAGCTTACACCTCTTCTCTTTCTCAACAATTTAGCTCTGTCTCCAAACTTGCATTTCCTATAAAAATGTATTCCTAATCTACTCAACTTCTTAAAAAGCAATTAAGCATATCTTTGGGGTCTCACTCTCTCTCTTACACACACACACATGCATGTACGCACACACACACCTCCCAAGAAGATTATTTGCTTCTGCTTATTCCTCTCATACTTATCCCAGAAGGAGCTCTGGTAAATGCAATTTTATCCCCATCTCATATTTCAAATACTGTTTTGTTACACCCCAGTAAACCAGATAGTCCATTATTCCCACTCTACACAGATCAAGGACACTTAAAAAGGAAAAAGAGAAGGGAGGATACCAGAAAAGGCCTCATAGATTAAAGCACTATAAATATGTAACTTTAAAAGAATAAAAAATTAAAAGTTGTGATCTTAGACAAATTAGTAAATCCTTCTGTGCTCAAGTTCCCTCACCTATACAAAGTAAATAATAATATCTGCCTCTTGGGTTGCTAAGATTTAAATGAAATAATAGATGTTTAACATTTTATAAACAGAAAAACAACCTGTAAAGCTTAAGACAATAAAGTCTTAACAAAGTATCAGTAATTGTTAAGGGCCAAAAAAAAAAAAAGTCTACATCCTTAGATATTGTAAGGTAAGGTAAGTAAACAATAAAAATGCCACAGTAAACAATAGCTATAATTTATAAAAGTGGTCCACAAACTTTAATATATATGAGAATCACCTAAAAGTGATTATTAAAACATGGATTGCTGGGCTCCACTCTCAGAGTTCCTGATGCAGGAGGTTAGGGATAAGCCTACAAAACTGCATTTTTAACAAGTTCCAGATGGTGTTGATACCACTGGTCTAGGGAATACACTTTGAAAACCACACAGTTATAATTATGATAGTACTTAACCTGAAAAGTACTTAGGATATAATGTTTCATTTAAAAATTGAACACAAAATGCTATCTACAATATGACTGCAACTATGTAAAAACACACATAATCAATATAGACAAATATAAAGCAAAACCAAGTAAGAAACAGTTATCTGTTTAGGATAGTGGGGTTTTCTCCTTTAGGTTTTCTTTAATACCAGAGTTTTTTGTTGTTATTGTTAACTTGAAAGGCAAAAAAAAAAAAAAATGTATCTCAAAGCCAAATTAAGTAAGAAAATGATTCAAATTTTATGTTTTCATCAAAGAAAAATAATGACCCTGATAATAACTGACTCCAACCTCTTACAAGTACAAAAACTTCCCCGTATTAGAGGCTCAGACTATCAGAAGAAACACCAAGACACAGACTCTGCTGCAGCTGAGTGTACCCTGATAGCCCCAGAGAAAACCACCCCACCAGGAAAGCAGGTATATAGGCATCCCCTCAGTGGCAGACTGCACTATCCTGCACAAAGATAACACCACTTAACCATCTTCTTTCTTGATCTGCTCTTCAGAACACAGGAATGGCTACTTGTAAGAACTGGCCTGAAGTAGAGATGCATGCCTAAGGAATAGAGACTTAAATTTCCTTTGTTAAATCAAATAGGCAAAAGCAGAAAACTAGTGTTAATGAGGGAAAAAGAAGGGGCTAGTTTATTAAGAGAATTAATACAGTCCAATGAAGGCAGGGCAAGATTTAGGATATATATTACTCAGATGCATTGGAGATGGTACTTATTAGACACTTAAAGTCTCTATTGGACTCTGAAATTCGTAAAGAATGATTTGCCATCCCAAAGTCGATTACATTTTTCAAAAGAGCACAAACAATAGCTTTATAGTGTGGCTGTTCTACTACATTTAGAAAGAATCTAAAAGATATGCAGATTAAGTAAATGTCATTTAGTCTCATTGCTGAATGTTTTCATACTCTACAACGCAGTTACATTTAGAGTACACAGTTTATCTTAATCATTGAACATTTATAAAACTGTAAGTAACCTCATCCTTCCTTACCCATCAAAAAAAAAACACAAAATAATTAATTTTAAAAGATACATAGGTGAAGGATAAATCTGTAATTAATTAACTTGAATTATATATATATTAAAGAAGGGAGAAAAACACTTTATAAACAAGCCAAACCGCCACTCTCTTTATCTATCATCCATTGGGGTACACAATAAAATAAATTTGTTAAATCACCAATTATTTCACTGACATTTTTGGTTTTTGTTATTTTTATTTTTATTTTATTTTATTTTTATTACTATACTTTAGGTTTAAGGGTACATGTGCACAATGTGCAGGTTTGTTACATATGTATACATGTGCCGTGTTGGTTTGCTGCACCCATTAACTCGTCATTTAGCATTAGGTATATCTCCTAATGCTGTCCCTCCCCCCTCCCCCCACCCCACAACAGTCCCCGGAGTGTGATGTTCCCCTTCCTGTGTCCATGAGTTCTCATTGTTCAATTCCCACCTATGAGTGAGAACATACGGTGTTTGGTTTTTTGTCCTTGCGATAGTTTACTGAGAATGATGTTTTCCAGTTTCATCCATGTCCCTACAAAGGACATGAACTCATCGTTTTTTATGGCTGCATAGTATTCCATGGTGTATATGTGCCACATTTTCTTAATCCAGCCTATCGCTGTTGGACATTTGGGTTGGTTCCAAGTCTTTGCTATTGTGAATAGTGCCGCAATAAATATACGTGTGCATGTGTCTTTATAGCAGCATGATTTATAGTCCTTTGGGTATATACCCAGTAATGGGATGGCTGGGTCAAATGGTATTTCTAGTTCTAGATCCCTGAGGAATCGCCACACTGACTTCCACAATGGTTGAACTAGTTTACAGTCCCACCAACAGTGTAAAAGTGTTCCTATTTCTCCACATCCTCTCCAGCACCTGTTGTTTCCTGACTTTTTAATGATGGCCATTCTAACTGGTGTCAGATGGTATCTCATTGAGGTTTTGATTTATATTTCTCTGATGGCCAGTGATGAGCATTTTTTCATTTGTCCGTTGGCTGCATAAATGTCTTCTTTTGAGAAGTGTCTGTTCATATCCTTTGCCCACTTTTTGATGTGGTTGTTTGATTTTTTCTTGTAAATCTGTTTAAGTTCTTTGTAGATTCTGGATATTAGCCCTTTGTCAGATGGGTAGATTGCAAAAATTTTCTCCCATTCTGTAGGTTGCCTGTTCACTCTGGTGGTAGTTTCTTTTGCTGTGCAGAAGCTCTTTAGTTTAATTAGATCCCATTTGTCAATTTTGGCTTTTGTTGCCATTGCTTTTGGTGTCTTAGTCATGAAGTCCTTGCCCATGCCTATGTCCTGAATGGTATTGCCTAGGTTTTCTTCTAGGGTTTTTATGGTTTTAGGTCTAACATTTAAGTCTTTAATCCATCTTGAGTTAATTTTTGTATAAAGTGTAAGGAAGGGATCCAGTTTCAGCTTTCTGCATATGGCAACCCAAATGTCCATCAATGATAGACTGGATTAAGAAAATGTGGCATATATACACCATGGAATACTATGCAGCCATAAAAAAGGATGAGTTCATGTCCTTTGTAGGGACACGGATGAAACTGGAAACCATCACTCTGAGCAAACTATCACAAGGACAGAAAACCAAACACCGCATGTTCTCACTCATAGATGGGAATTGAACAATGAGAACACTTGGACACAGGATGGGGAACATCACACACCAGGGCCTGTCGTGGAATGGGGGGAGGGGGAAGGGATAACATTAGGAGAAATACCTAATGTAAATGATGAGTTAATGGGTACAGCACACCAATATGGCACATGTATACATATATAACAAACCTGCACATTGTGCACATGTACCCTAGAACTTAAAGTATAATAATAATAATTTATAAAAAAAGGAGAGAGAGAATGCGGCAGAAAAAAAATATTTGAAGAAATAATGGGCCGGGCACAGTGGCTCACACCTGTAATCCCAGCACTTTGGGAGGCCAAGGTAGATGGATCACCAGAGGTCAGGAGTTCGAGACCAGCCTGGCCAACATGGTGAAACCCCGCCTCTATTAAAAATACAAAAATTAGCTGGGCATGATGGCGTGTGCCTGTAATCCCAGCTATTCAGGAAGCTGAGACAGGAGAATCACTTGAACCAAGGGGGCGGAGGTTGTAGTGAGCTGAGATTGCGCCACTGCACTCCAGCCTGGGCAACAGAGTGAGACTCTGTCTCAAAAAAAAAAAAAAAAAAAAAAAAGGGAAACAATGGCCAGAAGTTTCCCAGGTTTCATGAAAAGCATCAACCATTGAATGATGAACTGCAAACAAGATAATTACAGACACTATACTAGTCACATTACACTCAAACTTTGGTAGGAAACCAAAGATAAAGAGAAAAAAGCTATTAGAGCAAGGGAAAGCACATTCCATAGATGTGAACAAGTCTATAAGTAAGAGCTAACTTCTCATCAGAAATAATGAAAGCCAGAAGACACTGGAGTGACCAACCCAGAATTCTATATCCAGCAAAAATATCTTCCTAAAATGAGGGTGAAATAAAGACATTTTCAGATATATGAAAGCTAAGAGAAGTGTCAAAAGCTACAGAATTGCACCAGAAATGCTGAAGGAAGTTCCTTAAGCTGAAAGGAAATGATAACAGATGGAAACTCAAACCTGTATGTTGGTTTCAGGAAGGAAAGAAGAGTCAGGATTAGTAAATACAAGACTTTTTTTCCTTCTCTTAATCTTTTAAAAAGATAACTGTTTAAAGAAAACTAACATTATATTATGAGGTTTATAAAGTATGCAGCACAAAGTCCGGGATGGAATAACTGTAATTAGACCATTGTAAGGTCGTATGTGAAATGGTACAATATTAACTCTAAGTAGACAGTGATAAATTAAGAATGCATGGTGTAGATCGAGTGTGGTGGCTCATGCCTATAATCCCAGCATTTTGGGAGGCCAAAGCAGGAGGAATGCTTGAGCTCTACAGTTCAACACCAGCCTGGGAGACATAGTAAGACCCTGTCTCTACTAAGAATTTGAAAAATCAGCCAGGCATAGTGGCACACATCTGTAGTCTGAGCTACTCAGGAGGCTGAGGCAAGAGGATTGTTTGAGCTCAAGGGGTTAAGGCTGCAGTGAGCCATGACCACACCACTATAATCTAGCTCAGACAACAGAGTGAGACCCTGTCTCAAAACAAAAGAAAAACACATAATGTCATATCTTAGAATGACCACTTTAAAAACAGAGGAATAGCTAACAAATGCAAAAAAAAAGAAAAAGAAAATGGAATACTAACAATTTCAATTGATTCAATGTAACTAAGAAAAACTATTATATAAAACACTTCTTTTAGTAAAACAGAGCAAACAATTCTTCCATGGAGAGAGTTGGCTAATGCAAAAGTACATTTTACAACAGAAACAATGTTTTACTTCATGGCTATGATATAAAACCTTTGGATAAAGGCAGCTAAAATGAAATTTGAGATTAGGCAAGACACTAACTATCTAATATGTTTGCTTGTTTCAAGACAAAAGACTTCCATGGCCAGGTGTGGTGGCTCACGCCTGTAATCCCAGCACTATGGGAGGCCGAGGTGGGGGGATCACAAGGTCAGAAGTTCGAGACCAGGCTGGCCAACATGGTGAACTCCCATCGAGACTCCGTCTCAAAAAAAAAAAAAAAAAATACAAAAATTAGCCAGGTGTAGTCATGGGCACCAGTAATCCCAGCTACTTGGGAGGCTGAGGCAGGAGAATCGCTTGAACCCGGGAGGCAGAGGTTGCAGTGAGCTGAGATCACGCCACTGCACTCCAGCCTGGGCAACAGGACAAGATTCCATCTTAAAAAAAAAAAAAATTCCACAATACAGAAAGAAAAGAACACAGTAGTACATAAAGCTTGTTTTCCCAACTTTGCGCTACGACCAACTGGAAACCAATCACTTTATGAAGAAAAGTTTGTAAATCAAGTATTCTTAATACTTGTACATATTAGAAATAAATTTTTAAGTCCATTAATAATGAAAATAGCTTCAATGAAAACTAATTAAAAGCCAAAAATGGCATTTTAGCATCAATTAATATGAACTTTTATAATATCTGTTAAATATCTGTTATGCTTAACAGATATGCAATACAATGTTTACCAATATTACTGAATCATTAAATTTTAGTTTTGAGCATAATATTCACATAGTTTAAAATTCAGAACACAAAAAAAAGAACATACAATAAAAAGCTTAGACTGGGTGCAGTGGCTCACGTCTGTAATCCCAGCACTTTGGGAGGCCAAGGCAGGTGGATCACTTGAGGCCAGAAGTCCAAGACCAGCCTGGCCAACATGGCAAAACCCTATCTTTACGAAAAATAAAAAAATTTGCCGAGCATCGTGTTGCACACCTGTAATCCTAGCTACTCAGGAGGCCAAGGCACAAGAACTGCTTGAACACGGGAGGCAGAGGTTGCAGTAAGCCGAGATTGCACCACTGTGCTCCAGCCTGGGCGATGGAATAAGACTCTGTCTCAAAAGCAAACAACAAAAAAAGTCTCTGTCCCTTGCTCCCATCCTCCAATCACCAGTAAGAGGAAAAACAATTATCACTAAAATACAATCAGGAGACATATATAATATATACTGCAACTTGTTTCTGTGGAACCACAGACATGGTAACACTTTTCATAACACCAGAAATAACATTTTTTTATTAAACTGGGATTATTTCAAAGCTCACAAAACAGAAAACATTTGGATGACAAAGGATTCCCACATGAATGCCAAAAAGATCAAATGGAATGTTAAAACAAAGCACGATCAAGGAATATTGAAAGGACACAACAAAATGAAATTAACAAAAATACCAGCTAAGGTTCCATAAATTACTCCTGACCAACACTGACAGAACATCTGCAGCAGTGGGACAAAGGACAGGGTTACAAGTTTCTGTGCCTAGATCCCAAATTAGTTACTGAAAAGCCAAGAACATGAGCCAGACTTACAAAACTAACTCCTGCTTATGCATCAGATCACCCCAAACACTGATACCAACAACATAGAATGGCATCTGTGGGGCTCAAATGAACATCTGGAGAATTTACAAAGAAAACCATCAACTTACAGGCCTCCTCAGATAAACAGCTTCTGACCTGATACTCTCAAGAGTAAATTGCCAATCATCAATTATTAAGGGGCAAATTATTCAGCTAAGGGTGATTAAAACTCTTTATACGGCCTTCCCTCCTTTAAATTTAGGCACTTCACTAATGCCTTCACCTGAGAAGTAAAAAGAAGTTCACGGCTGGGTGCGTTGGCTCAAGCCTGTAATCCCAACACTTTGGGGGCGGGAATCACCTGAGGTCAAGGTCAAGAGTTTGAGACCAGCCTGGCCAACACAGTGAAGCCCCGTCTCTACTAAAAATACAAAAAATTAGCCGGGCGTTTTGAGATCACACCACTGTACTCCAGCCTGGGCAACAGAACAAGACCATCTCAAAAAAAAAAAAAAAAAGGTTCACTGAGAACACAACTGCCTGCGGGCCCTTAGACCACCATTTCTCCAAATTATCAGAAGACTGAAAGTGGTAAGATTGGGAGGAGAATCCTAAGAGGCCACTGGCCTAGTGGCCCACTATCTATGGAAAATACAAAAACCTACTCCTAACCTGACATACTTAATTCAAAAGGAATTGGGAAGAGGGAATACAAATAATTTCTATGGAGTCTCTAATTACCAGTCAGCTTGGGACAACTGGAGTTCCAGTGAGAGCCCTCATAATCTAACTCCAATGCATTTTTTAATACTTTTATGGAAACCTCTAGGAGTAAACTGGAAATGGGTCCCTGCAGCAAATCAGGCAAAACAATAATGTGGCAAAAGCTACATTACTGCCACCATTACCTTTTTTGTTTGTTGGCAAGGACCCACCTCCAAGAAGATCACATTCCCAGCCTTCTCTGCAGCTAGGCATGTTCAAGCATATGAAGCAAACACAGATAATGAAATATAAGGGAAAGTCTATTGAGATAATTTCTGGTAAAAATTTCTTCCTAGTGGAACAAAAGAAAAAAGGAAGGAAACAGAGATGGGGGAAGGAGGGAGAAAGGTAGGAAAAATTTGCATAAGGAGAAATTGTCCTGCTCTCTTCTTCTTCCACCTAAAGTTGTTATATGAAAATACAGTACTTGGAGTTGCAGAAACTATCCCGCAATCATGAGGAGAACCATTACCAACATACAGAAATATGGAAGGTACCTAAGACTACTAACCGTGGTGAAAGATTCTGTAGTATCACTGGAGCAGTTTATCTTTGAGGATAATTTCAGGTTTCAACCCATAGGTTACTCTTTAAAGAATAAGTCAGGCTATAATTTTTTTTTTTTTTTTTTTTTTTTGAGACAGAGTCTCGCTCTGTTGCCCAGGCTGGAGTGCAGTGGTGTGATCTCAGCTCACTGCAACCTCCACCTCCCGGGTTCAAGCGATTCTCCTGCCTTAGCCTCCCCAGTAGCTGGGACTACAGGCATGTGCCACCACGCCTGGCTGATTTTTTGTATTTTTAGTAGAGATGAGATTTCATCATGTTGGCCAGGATGGTCTCGATCTCCTGACTTCTTGATCTGCCCACCTCGGCCTCCCAAAGTGCTGGGATTACAGGCATGAGCCACCACGCCCGGCCAGAGACTCTAATTTCTAAATTGATGTTCTCAATTACAAAACAAATTACGACTGGGCGCCATAATTTGTGAACTAGAATTGATACCCAGGTTGCATGCCTCTAAACCAGGGGTCCCCAACCCCCAGGTCACGGACCACTAACAGTCCGTGGCCTGTTAGGAACTGGGACACACAACAGGAGGTGAGTGGCAGGCAAGCAGGCGAAGCTTCGTCCATATTTACAGCCGCCCCCCATTGCTCACATTGCCGCCTGAGCTCCACCTCCTGTCAGATCAGCAGCAGAGTTATATTCTCATAGCACGAACCCTATTGTGAACTGCATACTCAAGGGATCTAGGTTGCATGCTCCTCATGAGAATCTAATGCCTGATGATCTGTCACCGTCTCCCACCAACTCCAGATGGGACCGTCTAGTTGCAGAAAAACAAGCTCAGCCTCCCACTGATTCTACATTATATTGGGTTGCATAATTGTTTCATTATATATTACAACATAACAGTAATAGGAATAAAGTGCACAATAAATGTAATGTACTTGAATCATCCCGAAACCATCCCCCTGACCCCACCCGCAGTCCATGGGAAAATTGTCTTCCAGGAAACCAGTCCCTGGTGCCAAAAAGGGTTGGGGACCACTGCTCTAAAGTAGCACTTGTTCCAGTATATCATACCTATGCTACCACACAGATTACCTTCATAATCTTTTTTTTTTTTTTTTTTTTGAGACAGAGTCTCGCTCTGTCACCCAGGCTGGAGTGCAGTGGTGTGATCTTGTGATCTCGGCTCACTTACTGCAAGCTCTGCCTCCTGGGTTCACATCATTCTCCTGCCTTAGCCCCCCTCCCCGAGTAGCTGGGACTACAGGCACCTGCCACCACGCCCAGCTAATTTTTTTTTGTATTTTTTTTTTAGTAGAGACAGGTTTTCACCACGTTAGCCAGGATGGTCTCAATCTCCTGATCTCGTGATCTGCCTGCCTTGGCCTCCCAAAGTGCTGGGATTACAGGCGTGAGCCATCACACCTGGCCCATAATCTCTTATATTTATATACCTGGGTGTGGCTAAAAAGACCAGGTGAAGGTATACACAAAAATTATTCAATACTTTTTTCTTAGAGATAGGGTCTTGCTAAGTTGCCCGGGCTGGAGTGTAGTGGCTACTCACAAGTACTATCATAGCTCACTGTAGCCTTGAGCTCCTGGGCTCAAGCAGATCCTCTTGCCTTAGCAAGGACTACAGGCATGTGTTATGGTGCCAGACTAACACTTCTATTCTTAACCCTAGAGATAAGTAACTTTCATTATTAGTCCTTAGTTTAATACCATCAAGTTCAGGAGAGTATCCTCTATTCATGTCTATGAATCATAAAATATCTTCATCTGCAGTGGCGGTCCCATTCAGAACAGAATCTTTAAATTTTAGGAGCAGGTAAAGATTCCTGAATAATGGCTTAGGAGCTAATAAACCAAGAGTCACCAATAGGATGAGGTATTACCAAAACCCTAATTCTTTCAATTTCAAGTACACAGTGGTCTGTGACAAAAAAATTTTAATTAAACAGACCTTCTCAAACTATATTTCCTTCTCTGCCTAGTTAGCATCTCCTTCTTATTCTCCCCAACATAACTGACCATAATATGGAAGTATATATTTACATTTAAATTTTATTTAGTCATTTGAAGTTGCATGTTACCTTTTATTAATTTTAAAATCAGGTAATCTTTTTTTCCATCTCTTAAAGAAATGTTATTTAAGTGTAGCCCTACTTGATCTTTTTTCTTGCAGCTCTGTTTTTCAAAAATTCTCCCTCTCAAGATTTACATTTTAAGTTCTAATTTGAAAGAACACTAATTGAGAAGCAACTATGATTGTTGAATGAATTTTTAAACACCTGAGTTCAGTACCTGATCTGCTACTTCCAGTTTTCATCATATCTAAAACACCACTGAGGGCTGGGCCTGGTGGTTCACACCTGTAATCCCAGCACTTTGGGAGCTCGAGGCAGGCAGATCACTTGAGGCCAGGAGTTGGAGACCAGCCCTAACCAAATAACGAAATCCCATCTCTATAAAAACTACAAAAATTAGGCCAGGCGCAGTGGCTCACGCCTGTAATCCCAGCACTTTGGGAGGCCAAGGCGGGCGGATCACAAGGTCAGGAGATCGAGACCATCCTGGCTAACACAGTGAAACCCCGTCTCTATTAAAAGTACAAAAAAAAAAAAAAATTAGCCGGGCATGGTGGTGGGCACCTGTAGTCCCACCTACTCAGAAGGCTGAGGCAGAAGAGTGGCGTGAACCCAGAAGGCGGACCTTGCAGTGAGTCAAGATAGCGCCACTGCACTCCAGCCTGGGTGACAGAGCGAGACTCTGTCTCAAAAAAAATAAAAATAAAAATTACTACAAAAATTATCTGGGCATGGTGGCACACAGCTGTAATCCCAGCTACTCGGGAGGCTGAGGCACAAGGATCGCTTGAGTCTGGAAAGCAAAGGTTGCAGTAAGCCAAGATTGCACCACTGCACTCCGGTCTAGGCAACAAACCAAGACTATGTCTCAAAAAAAAAAATTTTTTTTTAATTTAAAAAATAAGAACACCATTAACTGCAAGACATATTATTTTATATTCTGCTAAGAAAAAATGCTGCCAATTAACACAATACCCTGTCACTTAGAATTTTCATTTATACTTATTAAAAGAGTTCTTTTAAACTTATTTAGTCAGAGTTTAGCATATGCATAATAAAAAAAGATAAATGAAATAAACTGGTGCATAAATGGGTCACATTCAGAGTCGAACTCTTCTCAATCATTTTTTTGAATCAGTCACTGATATCCATATATTTCCACAAATTACCATCCTCCATGCTATCAAAAGCCCAGGTGATCCAACATTTGTATTCCAACCATTGTCTCTGGGATTTTCTTCTTTTTTTTTTTTTAATTTTATTATTACACTTTAAGTTTTAGGGTACATGTGCACAACGTGCAGGTTTGTTACATATGTATACATGTGCCATGTTGGTGTGCTGCACCCATTAACTTGTCATTTAGCATTAGGTATATCTCCTAATGCTATCCCTCCTCCCTCACCCCACCCCACAACAGTCCCCGGTGTGTGATGTTCCCCTTCCTGTGTCCATGAGTTCTCATTGTTCAATTCCCACCAATGAGTGAGAACATGCAGTGTTTGGTTTTTTGTCCTTGCGATAGTTTGCTGAGAATGATGGTTTCCAGTTTCATTCACGTCCCTACAAAGGACATGAACTCATCCTTTTTTATGGCTGCATAGTATTCCATGATATATAT